>NW_026889854.1:0-247271 GCF_033153115.1 Saccostrea echinata
ACACATGACGCCTTGCACTTCTTTGTTATACTTTGCACTGACATCTTTTTTCTAAATCTTTCATAGCATGTTAAGTACTAAAAGGAGCTTTATTTGGATGCATATCTAATTGAGATGCTAATATTTAAATAGTTACAGGGTGAATAAACTTGTTTCCTTTAAATGCGTAAGGATTTCGTTCGGAAGTACAATATTCCCCTCAAAGTAAAGTTTGCTCGTGCATTTGTATTTCGGAAATTTCTGATTAAAACCTTTTATATGTTAATGATGTGATTATATAAAAAAGGGACACACATTATCAGAGTTCAAAGTAAAACTTTTTCACTTTTCAGAAAACTCTAAATTCTTAGTGTGGCGTTTACCTCACTTGCTTAATCTCTTATCGCAAACACTCTGCGTGTAATTCTATATACTTTTCATCTCGTATAATAAAGGCAAACCCTTTGAACTACCATATTTTGATGAGTTCACCTGAAAATTTTCGCAACAATCAGTTCGTTCCGTGAGTCCGTATTACATTCGTACCATTAAAATGGCATTTGTCGAAAAATATAAAACATGCACTCCCCCCCCCCCCCCCCCCAAAAAAAAATAATTAAAAAAATAAAATAAACAAAACAAACAAATAAACAAATCTGCAAGTAAACATGTCTGTCGATTTTTAATATGACCGTAATTATATGTC
The DNA here is from genome assembly GCF_033153115.1 of Saccostrea echinata. Taxonomy (NCBI): domain Eukaryota; kingdom Metazoa; phylum Mollusca; class Bivalvia; order Ostreida; family Ostreidae; genus Saccostrea; species Saccostrea echinata. The sequence goes on from NW_026889854.1 coordinate 686, forward strand.
ACGGAAACTTACGATTGGTATGCCATAAATTTTAGCACAGTCGGATGCTGAAAGTCCAGATATAATTTTCGAAGATTTCTCTCTACATTGCAGGCACATCTCACATTACACCCCATATTTTTAGTTACAAATGACGGGACGTACAATTTTCGATCTCACAAATCATGAATTTATACATGTACACGTCTGAGATTTTTTAACAGGATTATCCTCAATACAATTCTATGCGGAAGTCTGGGAACACATTGGATTGTAATTCCAGTTCGAAGTTGATTTTTTTTAATCCACCCGCTAAGATATTCCAATACGATAGACCAAGACGTAATTTCAATTCCCGAATAGTTTGAAACTGTTTTGCAATCTGAGTCGTATCTTTGTAAAAAGTAATAAATATCTCACGGCATAATATAGAGTGTACAAAGATACTGAGAGTACATGGAATGAATTTGAACATTTATGATTATATCCACTACATGTATAATATGTGTACGAGAACATGCGTGGATCTACGATTTTTTCCCAAGGGGATGGGGTGTGTGCACACCCACTCAAAAAAGGTCCAACTCAGAATTTTGATAAACAAGATCACATTGGATTGTATTTTAAATCCACCTAAGATATTTTATTACGCACAATAAATCAAGATGTAATTTCAATTCCAGAATAGTTTGAAATTAATGTTCCGCAATCTGAGCTAGATCTTTGTAATGCTATGCAGTGTGTTCTTCCATCTTTTAGAGTAGAGTCTACTCTCTCTCTCTCTCTCTGAGTAACGCATCTAACACCCTATTAGTGCCCCATTTGTGACGTCATGTTCGCAAACGCAATGCATTGTGAATGAGTTTCCACATCGTCGAAAACCCACGGTCCCAACAAGGTTGAGTGAAAGGATTATACTGTTTTGCGTTCTACAGATTCAACTGCATTACTGATACATTTTATCCATGGATTTTATACATGTGCCATGATTGATCACTTAAAGGATAGCATGGTGGAAGCATGTGATCATCTATGCAGCTGTAGCAAGTAAGAATTTTATGATTTGCTAATGAAATTCCAGGTAAAGGGTTTACTAGGATCAAGAAATCGCTTCATTATCTTTGGAACAAATCAGTCTGTTTTAAACACCAATATAGGCATTCATATCTAGTTAACGTAAGTTCAAACCTAGGTACATGTATAGGCTAATCTGAAATATGACGTCATCATGACGATAGGGCTAATGTAAACAAGCATACGAACATCTGATGTCTGTGGACTACAAGTATTTTAATTTAAATAACTAAAATGTTATATTTTCGAGTTAATTAGTGACTTCTTCACATGTTACATTCTATATTTGTTGATATACCTGTTGTGCCTGGCATTGATGACTCGAAGCCCCCAGCAATCCCACAGAAATTTGGCTTGTCCTTCATTAAATCAATTATCTTCTCCTCGGCGGCAGTAGGGGGTTTTGGTGGAGGTCCACCGCCTGTTTTCCTGGCATGTTTACGGGCCTCTGTAAATGTCTTCTTAGCCCCCTGTTGCAGATTCCCCCACTTAAACCTCACTTGTTCTACCGACCTGCGTTGTACCCCAACTGCATTGACCAAATCTGTCACTTCTGCCCATTTGCTGTTCTTTTTAGCGTTTGTTATCAAATTGCTCTGTTTGGCTTTAAGAACTTCTTCGTTCTTTTCGACGAAATCTGTTAAAACAGTTATTTCGGCCAAGGACCAGTTGGTACTTCTCTCTCGCTTTACACTTGCAGCCATTTTTACTTCGCCGTAGCCCGTAGGTACGGGGAACGCGCGCGTGTAGAACGATTTTAACTGAAAGTTAACTATAAGACATCAATTAAATGTGAGTAAGCTAATTTATTTTTAATAGGCTTTCGAACAACAAAATTTTAACTGACAGTTACGTAACTCGTCGTTAAAAATTTAACAGCTAGTTACGGCACTAACTGGGAGTTAATTTAACTAACGTTCGTGCAACCGAATCCAGGTGATAAAATGACCTTAAATTAAGAGCATTCTGGGTTCATTATAACCAGGTGATAAAAATGACCCTGACTTGAGAGCAGTCTGGGTTCATTATAACCAGACATTAACACTACAGCAGTCTGAATTTATTATAACCAGCAGATAACACTGAAATAACACTGACCTTGACTTAAGAGCAGTCTGGGTTCATTATAACCAGAAAATAACACTGAAATAACACTGACCTTGACTTGAGAGCAGTCTGCATTCATAATAACCAGAAAATAACACTGAAATAACACTGACCTTGACTTGAGAGCAGTCTGCATTCATTATAACCAGACGGCCTCCTAGATCATCCATTAATTTCATCACTAGATTGTCTCCCTTGTCCTGGTCTTTCACTACTATGGTTCCTATATAAGTTGCTGTGAAATATAAGAACACTAAGAATCAAACTGATTCCATATACTATTTTTTTTTTTTAATATAAATTTTAATGCTTTGTTCAACATTACTTTTTTTTTTACTTTCAAGATTGTGATAGTTGAAAATAAATTTATTCATAGTGTTGAAACTCACTAACAGCAAAACTGACTGCGTACACCTATACCTTTGACAGCCAAACTGTGTACATCTATACCTTTGACGGCAAAATTGACTTAGTACTGCTATACCTTTGACGGCCAAACTGACTTAGTACTGCTATACCTTTGACAGCCAAACTGACTTTGTACATGTATACCTTTGACATTTTCCTTCAGCTCTGGTTTATCTTCTGGAAACTGTATCGGTGCATTTAATGAGGTCAGATGAAGGTCATAAGGAGGTTCATTAACATCTCCTATAGTAAAGGTCAGGGTGGAAATCACCTGAAATTCAAGATCTTTACCGTCTACAATCCAATAAGCCACATCTAAAAATACAGTTGAACTTTGGAATCTTGAACACTGATATCTCGAATACCATGGATATGTCAAAGTGATTTGGAAGTCCTAAACACTTATTCTTTAAAAAGTATTATACCCTCCATATTTTGAATCCTCGGATATTTCTAACTTTTTTCTTGTCCCATTGAGTTTGAGATGACGAGCTTTTACTGTATTTCCACTTGTTATTACCTTTAAAATTTCAAATACAGTTAAACTTTGGCATCTCGAACACCGTTATTTTACCCTCAATACCTCAAATCCTTAGACCCATTGGGTTGGAGATAACAAGATTTAACTGTACTTGTTCTAAAATAATTCAGGGACCTTAGCAAGTATTTTGTTCTGATTTAAATACTGCATTTACAGTACAGGCCACGAGTTTTCCCCGAAAAACACGGGGCCCCGTGGACCGCTAGTCCACGCTTTTGCGTGGACCTCGATCAATGTCGGCGTCTTTGAAGTTAGCATGTCGGTGCACCGTGTAACACGGTGTGTACGCGCGGTGTGTCACAGTGTCCCATTACGATATCACACAGAACTTAAAAAAAAAAACAAAAAAAACTATGCATTGTCTTTGTTAAATCAATTTCCTTTGAAATAAGTTTTCTTTTTACTTTTTCTTAAATATTAGTTCTTCATTATCGATATACAGGTGTTTTGAACAAATAAGATGCCCTAAAAACTAAGATCCACGTGCATGTGCCCAGCACCGAAAAAAAAGTCTTCAAATGTGTATGCACATCCATGTAAGTCGTGTTTCAAGACCTAGTTATACTAGAGAAAAAATTATGTTCAGTTAACTATTATAATGCTTAGAAGGAATAGTGATTATAACTGTGTTTATTTTAATTACAGCCATTTTCATAATAAGATTTTTTTTTGCCGCACTTATGCATTCATATGTCGTATTTATCAGATGCATGTTATATTTTATAAATCATTTCTACATAAGGAGAATTTAAAAAAAGTATCTCAAATAAAATTTAGAACGTGTCAGATACTCGTACATAATTCATAAATTCTCTGATAATTTAAGGATTATTGCAATCTGTAATCTTATAAATATGGAGGTAAATATATATTACACACACAAAATGTCGAATTTTCGTAACTCAAATCTACTGTTCAAATACTGTACAAATATTACTTTATCCTGAAATTATTTAATGAAAAATGTGTCGAACGGTTTGCGCAAAAAAAAAAAAAAAAAAAAAAATCAATATTAGCGAATGTAGAGCGGGGATGTACATGTATAGAATAAAGCTTACCTAAGTCTTTGTAAAGTTATTATCATGGTTTTAGAGAGAAAAAAAAATAAGTAGTTATTAAAATCCATAGCCTCTTTCAAGCTAATATGTTTTTACCCCCCCCCCCTTTCTAAATTATTCGAGAATCTGTAGATTTTCTTTTATATGTTACGTTATTGTGAAATAAACAACTATAATCTAACACGTTACATGTTTATATGTGTCTGAATAGGAATAATTTACAAAGTAAGTTTGTAATCAAGCCAAAGCACACGTGTGGTGGCGTAATTCGGTAGATGAATTTGGCTGGAAGTCAGTTGAGTGTGTTATACACTTGATGTGGTCAAGGACGAAAGAATTTGAAAGGTGTGATAAACACACAGCACCCCCGGCCCTCCGGCTGTGCCCCAATATATTTTTAAGAAAGGTGTGAACTCGGAACTGCCCATAAGAATGTTTCAAATCACGACTTTCCGCGTAAACAGACTTTCTGGGCCATCTAGCGTCGTGCGATTTTGATTGACAGGTATAGCACGAGGATTTCGTGTGTAACCGAGCATAACATGTTGCAACTGGGTTGACTATGAAACAATGTTACAGAATTTAAATAGTATTACAGAATGGTTAATTGTGACTTTGGTAATGTAAATAAAACGAAGAATTATTATTATTATAGATTTATGTGAAAGGGGCTTAAAAGAATCTCTCTCTCTCTCTCTCTCTCTCTCTCTCTCTGACATTGTTTACACACTTTTCAATAAAAGAAAAACTTATACTTACACTGAAAGGATTTTAAAACCTAAATACTAGTTTATGAAAAGAAAAAAATTCGTCTGTTACGAGAAATACGCTTCGGCATTATCAAACGAGAATTAAAAATTTTTTTTCTTCATATTTATACGAATGGGGGTTAAGAGCATCTCTCTCTCTCTCTCTCTCTCTCTCTCTGACATTGTTTCTTTACATAATTAAGGAAAAACATATTAAATTCTTACACTGAGAGGATTTTTAAAACAGAATTTATACTTATTAGTTTATGTAAAGAATTTATTCTGTTACAAAAAATACGCACATTATTGTACACAGGAATTTTGCTCTCGATTCTCGCTTATAAATTCAGAATAATACAAGATAAATAAAATAAATGTGCTTTACTCTGGAATATAAATGCTTGGTTTGTATCCTAAAACAGATACATGCAGCTCGGATCGTATACCACATGTAACACAGATCACGCCATTTCTTCGTTACGCGATTGCGTGGAATCAAATTCTTCAGAAATTAAAAATTTCAACCCAAGTAATAATTTTAAAAAGTAACTGAACAACTTTATGAAATATGAACTTCTGGGCACACGGTAAATTCAACTCTGTTATTTTTTTTTTTAAATTATTTTTTAATAATTTTTTCTGTTACTGATATTTAATCCTACTACATGTATCATTAGTACGATTCAGAACACGTCAATGTCTTCTAGATTAGAAAACGATAATTACAGTATACATATAAATCAATGTTATAATTGTTTTAAAATCTTAAAATATTTTATCAGAACAAAATGGTTTTTCTCTGTAATGTTATGGAGACGGTGCGGCACGGAGGGAGTTTTCTGGGCACGGTGCGACACGGGGAGCATTAGCTGGGATTTTTCTAGACACGGTGCGTCACGGTGTGCCTACCTGTGTATTTCAAATCCACACACACCGTGCTACACCGTGTACACGGTGTAACACAGAGCATTTCACACAGTGTGTTTTCCACCGTGCGACGGGGAAAACTCGTGGCCTGTACTGTAACTGCAACTTGTACTGAAAATGCAAAGTTGTATTAAAAAAAAAAATTACAGTTGGAAACCTATTTAACATAAAATTCATCCAGTAACTGTAAGCTGATAAAGCACATCAGTTAAATATTGATTAAATTTTCCTACAGTAGACAAAATATTGTAGAGCATGAAAACATATTTTTAATAAATCAATGACAAAAAAAAATTTGAGATATCAATATAGGTTCAGTGATAAATATAAAGTGCTGATCAATTTCCTAGGCTTTCACCTTTTTCTGTGTGTTTCCAGAAATTGACCATATAGTGATGTACACATTATTCCTAAACCAGCAATGTTTATCTTTGACTACAGTAATTAAAGTTTGAAGTTTTGCAGTTGCTAAGACTACTGGCAATTGACAATTTAATTTCCTTAACAGCATATACCTATCATATTAGCTGACTGGATCTCAGAAACAATATTCTATATATCTGTCTCTGATAATTTTGAATCACTGTAGCCCCATCTTAATCACAGGCCTATTTGCACTAAATTGATTAACATAAGGCAGCCTTCATTATGCAGTTTCTGGACCTATGTTTGCACACAAGACCACTCTCTAATTTTACCTTTTATTAATAAAGAAATCGAACCCCTTCTGAAAAATGCAATATCACTAATATCTTGTCCTTTGCTCAAATAATGCTTGTACCAAATTTGATTAAAATGGGATTGTTTTTCTGGAGAAATTTAAACATAGGTAATCAAAGATTACAAAGCTAACCTAGATGAATGTTGTCTACAAGTTAGGCAAATTTCACATTATATTATTTTAAGTTAGTGTGCACCCTAAGATCAATATCCATGCAAGTTTGGGTTCAAGTAGGGCTTATAATTAATTGGAAATGGACCTGCTCCAAAAATTTTACTTGTTGAATAATGAAGAAAATGTAGGTCACTTCCAACATCTGAAGCAAGACTGGAAGTGTCCATCTTTAGAGGTATCATCCATGCAAGTTTAATCATAACAGGCCATATAATTATAGAGCTACTGTGGAAAACATTATCCTGTTTACTCATCTGGAAAATATAGGTCAAATTTAGCATCCAAAGCAAGTCTAGTAATGTCCATCCCAGATACATCACCTATGCTAATTTTGTAAAAGTATGGCTAAATTCACTCATCTGGAAAATATAGGTTATATCCAGCATCCTATGCATGTTTGGTAGTGTTCATCCCTATATGCATCATCCATGCAGTTTGGTGTAGGAAAACTTTAACCTGGTCACTCAACTGGAAAATGTAGGTCAGATCCAACATCCACAGCATTTCTGGTAGTGCCCATCCCTAGATGCATCATCCATGCAACTTTGGTCCAGGTAGGGCTTATGATTACTTGGGAATGTACCTTCACAAAAAACTTTACCCTGGTCACTCATCTGGAAAATGTTGGTCAGATTCAGCATTTGGAGCATGTCTGGTAGTGTCCATCCCTAGATGCATCATCCATGCAAGTTTGGTCCAGGTAAGGCTTATAGTTACTTGGGAATGGACATGCTCCTAAAACTTTAACCAGGACACCATCACCAATGCCGACGCCAGGGGTGTAGCATAAGCTCATCTAAACTTCTTCGAGGTGAGCTAAGAAGTGATACAATGTTATAAAACAGAGAAACTAAATCATCTCTGATCAGAAAACACGGCCCAACTTTCAGCTCCTATAAACTAAAATTGTACAAGTACTTATAAATATAAATTGTGGGCATTAAACAAACAAAAACTTCATCATTAAGACAGTAAATTCACTTGTCTGTTTCTGTCTCTATCATATATTGATTCCCTGGTAAAATTTACACATGTAGTTATAAATCAGAGTCTGGCAACCAAAAATATGAAAGCTTTTATGCACAAGCAGTTCAAAGACAAATTAGAGATTGATAAAAGCAAATGGCTCTATCAAGATAAAACAATGTATTTCTGGCATCTTTAATATGCTTTATCATCTTCAAACAAAATGTATGTACATGGAAGATGAATGAGTTACAATGAATCATTGACTATTAAAAAACAAACAACTTGTTCTAGTTTAATCTATAGATTGACTTTAACAGTACTATATTAATGAAGAGGAATTAAAGGGCAATGTATTTTGGGATGCCTCTTATCTACAACACTAATTATTGCTTTGCAATCAATATTAAAACTAAAAATATCTTCATATGACATGAATGCCCCACCCAAGGTACATTTGAATTGCAATAGTAAAAAAGGAAAAGTACTTTCCTTCTTTGGTCTGAATTTAATTCATCCCATCTAATATCTAGCAGCTGTGAAATAAAGTTTCATTGTTTTAAGTTTATTGTCATATTGAGCAAATTAAGTATCTATTAAGTATTATCTTTTAATGTAAAAATGTCCTTACAAACAAATATCAAAATATGGATTTTTTTTTTAAGTAATCCTTTACGGAATTAAATAAGATATTTAACTATGAGCAAAATGAGGGGAGAGGAAATAGGGAAGGTGAAGGTCAAAGAATTTTTGACACTTTGCTCTCACCAGATTATTATCAGCATGCACACAAAGTTTGGTAAATATCTGCAGTCAATGACAAACATTATTTTTTGGAAACTCATTTAACTGCAAAATGAAGGGATAGAAAGGTCATTGGAAATGTCAAAGTATGAATATAATGACATTGTTGACTTGTTCTAACCAATAAGTTGTATGATATTTGATTAAAAAAACTTAAAAATTGAAGTTTAAAGTCATGGGAAGGTCAAAATCACAAAGTTGGTAAAAATTATGAGTTTAATTACTCTAGAAAACATGTAACTTTGTATGAAGTTTAATTAAAATGATGCAGTTGAATAGCTCTTACAAATTCCTATTGGTGTATGAAGTTTGATGAAAATGCTATAAAAAGTTTCTTCTAAACTGTGCTAATGGTAAAATAATTCATAGCAAGATAAAGGAACACAGAGAAGGTCTAGGTAAAAAAAAAGTTGACAAAGTCAAATAGCTCTTGTGAATTTACATATTTGATTGAAGTTCAATGAAAATATATTTAACAATTTCTTTGAAACTAAGATAAATGCAAAATGAGGAATAGTAAGGTCAAGGTCATATAAAAGGTCAAAATCCCCAAAATTGTGACATACTCTTAAAGTTCCCACCAATACATATAAGTGACTGTATGAGTTTTGATAAAAATATCCCCTACAGTTAATTTGAAACTAAAATAAGGAAAAGTGAGGCCCAGGTAACAGCGAAAGTCAAGGTCAGTAAATTATGTCACAGTTGAACAGCTCTCATCAATATGTATCAGTGTTACGAATTTTGGTTAAAATACCTTGAACACTTTTTATGGAAACTGAGTTAAATGCAGTGTTATGGGCATACAGAAAGACAGACATGACTAGTCTCTGACCAGTAGAGCTAACAATCCAAAATGTGTTATATTTGTATGTTTGCTTTACCCTCTTTTGAGAATTTTTTCACTCACTTTTGGGATGCCACCAATTGTATAGTTTGCTTGTAGATCAAGTCTTATTGAAATCAGAAAAAAAACTGTAGGAAGAGTAGTGTTTTGAAAGGATTTCAAAGACATTTCTAGTTTTAGCAACCATAGCAACATCCTTAATCTTAATCAGATACCAATTTAATGAATTTATGTATAGTCTATTTGTGTACTAAGTCTTATTGAAAGCTACCAAAAACTGTAAGAAAAAGTAGCATTTTGATAGAATTTCAAAGAAATATCTATTTATAAGTAACCATGGCAACACTATTGTTGAAATCAGAGACAGATAAATAAAATTATGCATCTTAGTAAAGTCTATTTATTTACCAAGTCTTTATGAAATGAGACCAAAACTGTAGTTGGAGTAGCATTTTGAAAGAATTTGAAGTAAATTTCTAATTTTAGTCACCATGGCAACATCCTTCGTCTTTATCAGAAATCAATATACCAAATTATGTACCTTATGTCTTCTTGTGTGCCAAGTTTTATAAAAATAAGATCAGATTTTTGGAGGAGTAGCATTTTGAAAGAATTTCACCAAAAAATTCTTTTTTAGTAACCATGGCAACACCCTTCATAGGAATCAGAAACACATAATTAAAATTACTTTATTACATAGCTTATAAATAGTCTATAATGAAAAACTACTAAAAATCTAGAGAATTTTAGCATTCAATATCTCGGCGTTATATTGAATGCAGAGTTTGCCTTACGTATGAGTATGCCCGAAACATTCCAAATACGAGCATTTAATATCGAATGCCCAGTTGTAAACAAAAAATGTTGTCTGGTTAACCTCTCAAAGGCAAATTTATGATAGGTAGTGGCAGCTAGGTAAGATGTGTTTATTTTCTCACAAAATTGAAATTATTAAGTAATCAGTTTGTACGTATTAGCCTCAATTAAACCTCAATAAGCAAATCATAACACTTGGTAGGGTCACTGAAATGATGCGATACTGAACACTTAAAGGGCAGACATTAATTTAAACACCAATATTGAAAATTCTTATCAATTTGAATTATTTAATTGAAATAAATAATATAAATCATTGGGAGATGTTTTAGCTATATAAAACATAGGTAATCAAAGATTACGAAGCTCACCTCGACGAATGTTATCAGTAAAAGTAATGCAAATCTCACATCATATTTTCTTTATAGTTAGTGTGCATCCTGAAAACAATATTTATGCAAGTTCTGTGTAAGTAGGTCTTATGATTCATTGGATATTGACCTGTTCCAAAAACTTTAACCTGTTCACTAATCAAGAAAATGTCTTTCATTTCCTACATCCGAAGCAAGTTTGGAATGCACCATCTATGAAAGTTAAATCATAACAGGCCATATAAATAATTATAAAGCTACTCCAAACACATTGTCATGGTTACTCATTTGGAAAATATATGTCAGATCCAGCATCCGAAGCAAGTCTGGTAGTGTCCATCCCTAGATACATCATCCATGCAAGCTTGGTTCAGGTAGGGCTTATAGTTACTTTGGAATGGACCTGCTCCAAAAACTTTAACCTGGTCACTCATCTGGAAAATGTAAGTCAGATTCAGCATCCAAAGCAAGTCTGGTAGTGTCTATCCCTAGATGCATCATCCATGCAAGCTTGGTTCAGGGAAGGCTTATAGTTACTTGGGAATGGACCTGCTCCAAAAACTTTAACCTGGTCAATCTTCTGGAAAATGTAGGTCAGATCCAGCATCCGAAGCAAGTCTGGTAGTGTCCATCCCTAAATGCATCATCCATGTAAGTTTGGTCCAGGTAGGGCTTATAGTTACTTGGGAATGGACCTGCTCCAAAAACTTTAACCTGGTCACTCATCTGGAAAATGTAGGTCAGATCCAGCAACCGAAGCAAGTCTGGTAGTGTCCATCCCTAGATGCATCATCCATGCAAGTTTGATCTAGGTAGGGCTTATAGTTACTTTGGAATGGACCTGCTCCAAAAACTTTAACCTGGTCACTCATCTGGAAAATGTAAGTCAGATTCAGCATCCGAAGCAAGTCTGGTAGTGTCTATCCCTAGATGCATCATCCATGCAAGCTTGGTTCAGGGAAGGCTTATAGTTACTTGGGAATGGACCTGCTCCAAAAACTTTAACCTGGTCACTCATCTGGAAAATGTAGGTCAGATCCAGCATCCGAAGCAAGTCTGGTAGTGTCCATCCCTAAATGCATCATCCATGTAAGTTTGGTCCAGGTAGGGCTTATAGTTACTTGGGAATGGACCTGCTCCAAAAACTTTAACCTGGTCAATCTTCTGGAAAATGTAGGTCAGATCCAGCATCCGAAGCAAGTCTGGTAGTGTCCATCCCTAGATGCATCATCCATGCAAGTTTGATCTAGGTAGGGCTTATAGTTACTTGGGAATGGACCTGCTCCAAAAACTTTAACCTGATCACTCATCTGGAAAATGTAGGTCAGATCCAGCATCCGAAGCAAGTCTGGTAGTGTCCATCCCTAGATGCATCATCCATGCAAGTTTGGTCCAGGAAGGACTTATAGTTACTTGGGAATAGACTTGCTCCCAAAACTTTAACCGGGACGCCAACGCCAACGCCGGGGGTATAGCATAAGCTCATCTCGACTTCGTCAAGGTGAGATAAAAAGGTGTTATTGAACTTATATTGCTGAATATTGGCATGAGTTCGCTGTACAAATGCACAAGCTTTCATTTTGAAAGAATTTCACCAAAAAATTCTATTTTTAGTAACCATGGCAAAGATCCTTCATAGGAATCAGAAACACATATATAAAATTATTATATAAGTATAGTCTCCTTGTGTATCAGGTTTTATTGAATCAGACTAAAACTGTATGAGAACTAGCATTTTGAAAGAATTTTAGAAATAAGAAATTTCTATCTTAGTAACCATGGCAACACCATTCGTCAAAATCAAAACCTGATATGAAGAATTATGTATATTTGTATAGTCTAACTGTGTATAAAATATAATTAAAATCAGATACTGCAGAAGTAGCATTTTGAAAAAATTGTTTATAGATGGGTAGACAGACAAACTGACCATGGACACCTTATCAATGCGTATTGATCATTAGAGCTAAAAACTGATTAACAGTTAAACTTTGTTATTCCAAACTCGAGGGGACCGAGAAAAAACTTAAAAGAAATTATCGAAGGTACCGTATATACTCGCCTATAAGTCAGTTTTTGGGGAGTTAAACTTTGATCCAAAACTCATGATCCGACTTATACGCGAGTTATAAAAAGACTGGTATTTTAGTGGGTCAATCCCTTCAATTTAAGCTTTAAAATTACAACTGACTTATAGGCGGATCGACTTATAGGCGAGTATATACGGTAAAATACTTTTAAAAGAATAAGTGTTTGGAACTTCCCAATCACTTCGACATATCCATAGTATTCAAGATATCAGTGTTCGAGATACTGAAGTTCAACTGTATTTGTCTCAAATGGTAACTTTAAATATACTAAAGACTTAGATGATCAAATTTTAGTTTAGAACAAGTTCCTACATCTTGGAACTGAGGAAGCAAGTTCAGTAAAAAAAATATCCTCTAGTGACTTATTCCAGATTTTATTCTTAAGAATCATTTAATGTTAGTGTGTGACAAGTTCCTGCAAGAAATAAATTCAGAGTAATGGTCTTAAATGTTTTTTTAAAACATGAGTTTAATGATAAATTTCTCCCATGATTTAGTCCAGATTTTATTTCCATAAATTATTCTTTATTGGAGATAAGTTTTGCTGCGTTGTATCATGTCACCTCTCCAAATTATTGCCGCCGGAGAGATAGCTTCCCCTCTCTAGTGCCTGTTTGATTTAATCAATGTTCTGAAACACTGATATATGAACATAAAACTAATATGTCTGTTAATCTCTGTTAACAGTGTAAGCTATTTTCAGTAACTTAATCAAGCAGTTATTGATGAATATAACATTTCTGCACTTACACTATAACTTGGGGAGCCATTATCCCTAGATATAACTTTGATATGAAATTCTTTACTGTCACTTTCTTCAAAATTGAATTTCACTGATGAGACCAGACTCCCATTGATAATAGAAAACAGTCCTGTGTCATCTTCCATTAGTTCATACTGGAAAACCTGGTGTTCATCCTCATCAATGGTTCTCAGAGCTGTTAATGGCTCTCCTACAAGAAATAAAAGTGAAAATCTCCAGGAAATATTGATATGTGGTGGAGAAAAGAGCTTGTGAGTAAAACTAATCCTCATGACTTTACGTACATAATAATCTTCAAATTTTAAACTTAGTTTGTCAATCTTCAGAATAGGAATGATAAAAGGATAAAGACATTGCCTTGAAAGAATAAATTCCAAACTGGAAATCCTACAGAAATTGAATAATAGGTCAGATATCTTACAATATTCAAAGGCTAGTCTTAAAAATAATTCCAAAGACAGTCAAAGGAATGGGTGCATTTTTTAATAATCTTAGAATCATGGATATGCAATATATTTCCTTTTACTGCATGTTCTTACTGACAGTATTCACCATATTAATGATTATACTTCAATAAGTTAATGCTCAGCCATGAGATACATTTGACATCTATGATTATAACTGTACTTTCATGTAAATTAGAGTTGTTTCATCAAAATTAAAGCAAACAATTTTATCAATTTTAATATCTAAAATATCATTCCAAACTAACCAGGCTCAACTTCTTCGGGTATGACATTCGGGTCAAGGGTCACCAACACAGGTTTGTCATTGACATCCTTCAAGGTCACAGGGAGGTTAAAATAAGAAATGCCTGGGGGACTGTAGTCATCCTGTACCATCAGTGTGACAAAGTGAACTTTCTGTTCTTCTCTGTTCAACACACAGTATTTACCCCCTTCTGATAGACATAAGGGATCTGACTGCTTTAATACCTACAATCAATTCATACAAATGTTTTTACACCAGCAGAAAAATACCCAGAAAATGATAATCAAGGCAATTAATGCTGAAAGATCACATACATTACATGAACTGTTAGCCTCATGCAATCTTAATTCATTTAATTCTTAGATTACTGTCTATTATCCATTAATTATTGCAGTATTCTTAAAATGTAATCTACAACTAATCACAGCTTTCTCGTAAAAATATTTTAATGCCAACTTTAAAAGGCATCTACAGATCTCAAAGGATGTACACTCCAGAAAGAAAATGTGAACTAGATCATAACTTTGTTAGCAAAACCTTGAGACATAGCTGTGATCCATTAGAGTAAGAGGTGAACATTCTGTGCTCCGAGTCTACAAGCAGCAGAGTAACATTTTGACTTGGATCATCATCCTGTGCACTAAAACATCCAACGTGTGTGTCAGCCATACTGTTCTCTGGTATCATATTTGGCATCAGCTAAAGAAAATTCAAATAAAATTTCATTCTTACTCAAATTTTCTTGTCAAAAATGAGGTAGCCAAGACAAAAATTTTGCATCTTCAATCCCCATGATTTTGACATCACTTAAATGACCTTGGTTAAAGGTCATGATAACCCTCCTGACCATAAGCTACTATTTGACAATATAAAGTTGTTTCATCAAAAGTTATGAGCAAAGTTAAAGTTGCAAACAAACCAAAACCAAATTCCCTTTCCTTTTGAACTTGGGGCCAGAAAAAATTAATTTACCATTGCAGACTTTGGTGGATCATTTTCATTAAGAATTTGGAATTGGAATGTGTTGTCCACATATGCCCCCTCTATGTCTGTACATCTCACTGTCACATTCCATCTTGTATATAAAAAATGGACATCAAAATTAAGTTTACGTTTACATTTTCTTATCATTTTACATGAAATAAATAATAAGCTTTGTTTTTACCTTTTAAATCACGTGAAAGTCAACTTTTACAATTAGTGTGCACTTCGGTTGGTCACATCTTAAATTTAACATACACCAATGTAGTGTGTTCCACATAAGTGAAATGTACGCACATCACAATGTTTACATTTTTAATAGATACATGTGATAAATAAAACATACTTGGTTGGCTTTTCCTCATAGTCTGCCTTTCTATTGAGACAAAGCTTAGAGCCAGAAACTTGGAAGATATTTTTGGGATCAGCAAGGATGGAGTAAAACTGGGCATCATAGGAATCATCGACCGTGCTGAGGTACACACAAAGATCTTTCACATTTTCCTTAATATTTGTATTGTCCACCTTCATCTTCAAAACAAGAACAGTCAAATAAAACAATGGGTCTCCAGGAGCCAGAACTCCTCATCTAGATGTAGCCAAACATAGGTAATCAAAGATTACGAAGCTCACCTCGACGAATGTTATCTACATGTAAGGCAAATTTCACATCATATTTTTTTTCTAGTTAGGGTACATCCCAAGATCAATATCCATGCAAGTTTGATTTAAATATAGACCTGCTTAAAAAACTTTTGACCTGTTTAGTAATCAAGAAAATTTTGGTCAGTTCCAACATCCAAAGCAAGTCTGGAAGTTTTCATCCTTAGATGCACCATCTATGCAAGTTTAATCATAACAAGCCATAATATTATATAGCTACTCCAAAAAAATTACCCTGGTCACTCATCTGGAAAATGTACATCAGATTCAGAATCCAAGGCAAGTCTGGAAGTGTCCATCCCTAGATACATCATCCATGCTAATTTGGTTAAAATATGGCTAAAATTCACTCATGTGGAAAATCTAGGTCAGATCCAGCATTCGAAGCAGGTTGGTTAGTGTACATCCCTAGATGCATCATCCATGAAAGTTTGGACCAGGTAGGGCTTATAGTTACTTGGGAATGAGACTACTCCTAAATCTAAACCTGGTCTCACATGTGGAAAATCTAGGTCAGATCCAGCATCTGAAGCAAGTGTGGTAGTGTTCATCCCTGGATGCATCATCCATGAAAGTTTGGTCCGGGTAGGGTTTATAGTAACTTGGGAATGGACCTGCTCCTAAAACTTTAACCTGGTCACTCATCTGGAAAATCTAGGTCAGATCCAGCATCCGAAGTAAGTTTGGTAGTGACCATCCCTAGATGCATCATCCATGCAAGTTTGGTCCAGGTAGGGCTTATAGTTACTTGGGAATGGACCTGCTCTAAAACTTAAACCTGGTCACTCATCTGGAAAATCTAGGTCAGATCCAGCATCCGAAGTAAGTGTGGCCATGTCCATCCCTAGATGCATCATCCATGCAAGTTTGGTCAAGGTAGGACTTATAGTTACTTGGGAATGGACCTGCCCCTAAAACTTTAACCTGGTCACTCATCTGGAAAATCTAGGTCAGATCCAGCATCCGAAGCAAGTTTGGTAGTGTCCATCCCTAGATGCATCATCCATGCAAGTTTGGTCAAGGTAGGGCTTATAGATACTTGGGAATGGACCTGCTCCTAAAACTTTCACCTGGTCACTCATCCGGAAAATCTAGGTCAGATCCAGCATCCGAAGTAAGTGTGGCCATGTCCATCCCTAGATGCATCATCCATGCAAGTTTGGTCAAGGTAGGGCTTATAGTTACTTTGGAATGGACCTGCTCCTAAAACTTTAACCTGGTCACTCATCTGGAAAATCTAGGTCAGATCCAGCATCCGAAGCAAGTTTGGTAGTGTCCATCCCTAGATGCATCATCCATGCAAGTTTGGTCAAGGTAGGGCTTATAGTTACTTGGGAATGGACCTGCTCCTAAAACTTTAACCTGGTCACTCATCTGAAAAATCTAGGTCAGATCCAGCATTCGAAGCAAGTTTAGTAGTGTCCATCCCTAGATGCATCATCCATGCAAGTTTGGTCAAGGTAGGGCTTATAGTTACTTGGGAATGGACCTGCTCCTAAAACTTTCACCTGGTCACTCATCCGGAAAATCTAGGTCAGATCCAGCATCCGAAGTAAGTGTGGCCATGTCCATCCCTAGATGCATCATCCATGCAAGTTTGGTCAAGGTAGGGCTTATAGTTACTTTGGAATGGACCTGCTCCTAAAACTTTAACCTGGTCACTCATCTGGAAAATCTAGGTCAGATCCAGCATCCGAAGCAAGTTTGGTAGTGTCCATCCCTAGATGCATCATCCATGCAAGTTTGGTCAAGGTAGGGCTTATAGTTACTTGGGAATGGACCTGCTCCTAAAACTTTAACCTGGTCACTCATCTGAAAAATCTAGGTCAGATCCAGCATTTGAAGCAAGTTTAGTAGTGTCCATCCCTAGATGGATCATCCATGCAAGTTTGGTCAAGGTAGGGCTTATAGTTACTTGGGAATGGACCTGCTCCTAAAACTTTCACCTGGTCACTCATCCGGAAAATCTAGGTCAGATCCAGCATCCGAAGCAAGTGTGGTAGTGTCCATCCCTAGATGCATCATCAATGCAAGTTTGATCCAGGTAGGGCTTATAGTTACTTAGGAATGGACCTGCTCCTAAAACTTTAACCTAGTCACTCATCTGGAAAATCTAGGTCAGATCCAGCATCCGAAGCAAGTTTGGTAGTGTCCATCCCTAGATGCATCATCCATGCAAGTTTGGTCCAGGTAGGGCTTATAGTTACTTGGGAATGGGACTTGCTCCTAAAACTTTAACCTGGGACGCCGACGCTAACGCCGACGCCGACACCGACGCCGACGCCGACGCCGGGGGTATAGCATAAGCTCATCTCGACTTCGTCGAGGTGAGCTAAAAATTATACTAAAATACTTGTCTAGCCTTGAACTGAAAGTTGTGAAAGATTAACAATTTTCAGGTGGAATAACTTTTATCATGGATGCTGAGTTACATTTGATACACATCTGATAAAGGCCAACTAGCTTACTGTTACCATGCATTATAAAGTCTGCTTACTAAAGAAACTGGGGGGATAAGCCGAGCCATATGCCTACATAACGATGGATAAAAAATCAATAAATTCATTTTACAAAAATTTCACTTTTTGTTGAATTAATGTAATGCTCATTACCATTTGCATATAAATTTGACAAAACCTGAATACTGTAACAGCGAAAATGATTCTGATTAACACAACAAAATGGCATCACGCTCAATTTTCACAGAAACTGACATAAATTGGATGATATAACTATATTTTTTAAATAGAGTGGGTCATCGTACCATTGTTTTGAGAACGATTAATGAAAGGCAATGGAAAGATGTTGCTTTTTACACTTGCAAAAATTTGGTATGAAGACCCACTCTACATAAAAAATTAAGTTAACTTACTTAAATTTTCACCGTGGTCTTAAAAAATTCTAAGTCCGAAAACGCTTGCTAAATATAGAGAACTGTATGCTATTTAAATAGACATGTAAGTGCGACTATGTGGTCTAGTGGTTAGCGAGGAGCTCTTTAAAGTGACGTTTATTAAGGAAAGTGTTCGAGTCATGCTCTGATTTTTTGATTTTTTTTTTGGTTTTAATTTTGTTTTACTTTATATAAAAATGTCTATAGGAATAACATATTTTTCACTGGAAATAAAATATATACATGTAGTAATAAACTTATTTACAGTAAATTATTTAAAATGCCGGATAAAAATTATAATAGATATTTGAATACATTTATTCCCGTTTTTATTTATTTTAAATAAAAGCGCTTCTAGATCACCATTATCATTATATACAATGTTAACATTTTTATAATATCTCCACAATTAGTGTAAACACTCAATATGCAGATTAATTAATAGAAGTCCATACCCATGTTAGACATTTGTGACAGTAAATGAAAGTCAACTGTTTAGCTTGTTTAGAATATAAATATCATTTTGAAAACTACGGTAAACATTAAAATGCTTAAGTAAATTCGAACAATTGAGAGATTTTTTCCAATAAATGTTCTTGCATAGCCGAAAAATGGGCATGGGCACATGGCTTGTCTTATCCCCCCAGATTCTTTCCCAGAATACTCTAAATTAAATTTTCAATATATGACCAATAAGCCCTACCCTTTGGCCTGAATTCTAATCCAAGGAGAAATGAGTTTACAAGAGGCCCAAGGGCCTAGAATCGCTCTTCTGAAAACTGTACAACCTATAATCTCATCTGTTTTAAGCCTCTTGGTAACCTATATATAAGTATAAAGCCTTAAAATTCTAAAAGAAGGTCAGCATGGCAACAATTGACAAAGTTTGATAACTCCAGGCCAATTAGTATCTGAAATACTTAAATTTAGCCATTAAGTTGCAAAAGTAGGTCACAGTGACCTACTTTTTGGTTGATGCACTCCAAGGATTCAAGATGCATCAACTGACAAAGATTGATGATTCTTAGTAAATAAGTATCAGAAATAGTTATCAAATTCCTAAAGTAGGTCATGATGACACTTTTTGGTTGACACAATCCGGGTACCCAAGATGCATCAACTGACAAAGTTTGATAATTCCAAGCCAATTAGTGTCTGAAATATTTAAATTAAGCCATGAAATTGCAAAAGTAGGTCACGATGACCTACTTTTTGGTCGATACACTCTGAGGACTCAAGATTCATCAACCGACAAAGTTTGATGATTCTAAGCCAATTAATATATGAAATATTTAAATTAAGCCATGAAATTGCAAAAGTAGGTCAAGGTGACCTACTTTTTGGTTGACACACTTTGAGGACTCGAGATGCATCAACTGACTAAGTTTGATAATCCTATGCTTCAAAGTGTGCAAAATATGCCCCTATAACAATTTGAAAATAAATACCTGTAAAATTCCAAAAGTAGGTCACTGTGACCTACTTTTTGATAAATCTTTTTTTAAAGCCCCTAGGTGCATCACCTTACAAGGTTTGATGATTCTGGTTCTCTTAGTATCTGAAATAATGACCTTTAATGTTTACAAAATGATAAGCTATAAAACTTAGAAAGTAGGTCATGGTGACCTACTTTTTGGTTGACACACTTCAAGGTCCCATGCTGCATAAACTGACAAGTTTTGAAGACAGTATCCTTCAAACTATCCAAGTTATGCATCAAAATTAAAATGAAAATGAATGCCTGCAAAATTCAAAAAGTAGGTAACTGTGAACTACTTTTGAGTCAACATGATATGAAGTCTGAAGATGCATCAACTGACAAGATTTGATGATCGTAGGCCTTATAGTGGGCAAAACATAAAAGATTAAACAAAATGTAAATTTTGGTCAACTTTGAAGTGACCTTGAGACCATGCCCTTTGCCCCAGGGCGATTCCCCGTGCAAATTTTAATCTACAACATATCCTCATCCTTGTATGTAAGTTTAATCTGCCCAGTGGTTCTCAAGAAGATTTTTAGCAACCATTACTTTTGTTTTTATTTCCCTATTTATCCCCCCTTGTTTAAGGGACAGATCCCTAGTTTTAGTATAAATGAAAGCCCTTGGGCCAAGGATACTCCATGAAAAATTTGAAAAAATTGACCAAGGGGTTCTTCAGATATGGCCCTTTTTCAAAAAGTTGCACAAATGGCCATGGCATTAGCTCTTTGAGCCTTTGGTTCAGAAGAGCTAAAAATCTTGGAAAAGACCTAGCTGTTTATGAGAAATCATGCAAAAGTTTGTCTGATGGTATATCCAGGAGAAAAGAAAAAGATTTTCAAAGATGTTTTCAAAGATGTGATATCATTTCAATACATGACTTACTTATCCCCATCTTTGGGTCTGACCCATGGAATTAGGGGCCATAAATTTAACAATTCTAACAAAAGATTTCGTACTCATTGTAATCAAGAAAATGGTTTGTCTGCTAGATGTCCACAAGAACAAAAAAAATACATGACAAACTTCGTCCACCCAGGGACCTGCATTCTGAACCAAAGGAACATGAATTTTACAATTTTTATTATAATAATGCGAACAGTTTGCTGACTGGAAAGTTTAGAAGTACTGAAGAAAATTTTTAAAAATATAATGCAATCAAAATACAGGTTTGTTCCTAAGACCCGAGGACCGGGGAATATCATAATGACATTATCCCCTGGCTACTCTGGTATCCCCCCTCAACCAGGGAGGAACCCCAGACCTTCTACTTTTTTTAATGTCCCCTCCTATTTCAATTCTTAAGGACAACCCTGAAATATGATAAACTTTCTCCCTACCATGGGATCTCAACCAATGTTACGTGGATTTCACTAGTTTCTTAATGCTTTGCATGCTCATTATAGTTTGCCTGCTTGATGTCAATGAGTAAAGAAAATTTTCTAAAATACATTGCACTTTCAAAACATGATTGTAAGCCAATTATGGAATGAATAAAAGAGAGAAAAGTTCATACAGAATGTGGAGGATTGTTGGGAGGGGCACAAAAGAGTTGTGGGTGGCTCCAGGTTCCATTAGCAAGACAGGTTATGATGTTAGTGGAACCTTTCAGGAACCAGTCTGTGATGCAGGAGACAGTGCAGGTGTCTAAGTAGTCATACTGTAATAAACAAATTCTTACATTAATTGTAATGCCGGTAACAATACATGTAGAAAAGAGATCATACTGTAACAAAGAAATTCAAAGATCTTACATTAATAATGCATAGCAGATAACAATACATGTATAAAAGTGGTTATACTGTAAACCAAAAAATTATTATATGTAACCAAGTAGTCACATTGCATAAGACATTAAACTATCCAATGCTCATTGCAACAATATACATGCATGTATATAGGATCACATTTTTGCCAAACAAAGCATGTACTCTTTATGTTTCCATTGTTTCTAAAAAATAATGATATGAGGTAAAAATTAGTTATTTTCTTAAGATTTCTAAATTTTATAACTTCCACTAAAATTTCATATCTTTGTGACTCTATTTGATGAGGAATAGTGTAAAAGCCCTTTATCATTTGTTAGTATATTAAAAAGCAATTTACATGTTTACTATTTTTAATAATGAACAATTCCTGTAACTTCACACCCCTTTATCCATGATGATGCTAGAGTAAAGCTGAAAAAAAATATCCTCTGACTACATACCCCTTTCAAATGATGCTGTTAAGAAATTTTAAGTTGAAAAACAGTATTCTGACTGCAAATCCCTTTACATATGATGCTCCTAAGAGATCTACAACTATGTCCTCTGACTAAATAGCCCTTCACACATGATGCCCCTATGATGTCTATAACTGTGTCCTCTGACTACCTACCCATTTACATGTGATGCTGTAAAGATGTCTACAACTGTGTCCTCTGACTAACTACTCCTTTACATGTGATGCTGTAAAGATGTCTACAACTGTGTCCTCTGACTGCATACCCCTTTACATATGATGCTGTAAGGATGTCTACAGCTGTGTCCTCTGACTACCTACCCCTTTACATGTGATGCTGTTAGGGTGTCTACAACTGTGTCCTCTGACTACCTACCCCTTTACATGTGATGCTGTTAGGGTGTCTACAACTGTGTCCTCTGACTACCTACTTCTTTACATGTGATGCTTTTAGGGTGTCTACAACTGTGTCCTCTGACTACCTACCCCTTTACATGTGATGCTGCTAGGATGTCTACAGCTGAAAAACTCTGTTCGGGAAGGAGGGCAATATTTAATGGAAGGAAACAAACACTTCACAGGGAGGCAACTGTAGCCATCATCTGACATCCTGTACCCCAGCCGACATCCACAAACCCCCTGGTTACACATCTCAGGATGGTCACATATGGAGTGACAATTTGTTCTCAAAACCTGCCAATGAAAAATTGAGTATCCATACACTGAATAATACATAACACAGCAACACCACAAACTTACTGATCTTCCTTTATAAATTTACATTAGAGCTGTAATTAGCCATGTAAAAGGAGGTAGCTTCAATAAAGAAACATAGGTAATCAGAGATTCCGAGGTCACCTCAATGAATGCTGTCTTTAAGTAAGGCAAAGTCCCACATTAAACTAATAATTTAGAAGTGTACATCCCAAAATGCACATTTATGCAATTTTGATCTGACAGGGCTTGCAGTTTCTTGGGAATAGATTATCCATAAACTTCAAACTAGTCACCCATCCAGAAAATGTAATTCAAATCCAGCATCTAAGCAAGTTTGAGAGTGTTCATCCCTTGATGCATCATCCATGCAAATTTGGTTCAGATAGACCTTACAGTTTCTAGTTAATAGACCTGCACCCAAAACTTTAACCTGGTCCATTATCTGGAAAATGTATGTCAGATCAAGCATCCAAAGCAAATCCTTAGTGTGCATCCTTAGATGTATCATCCATGCAAGTTTGGTAAACATAGGGCTTATATATGTAATTACTTTAGAATGAACCTGCTCCAAAAACTTGTTCACTCATCCAGAAAATATAGGTCATATTCAGCATCCGCAGCAAGCCTGGTAGTGTGCATTCTTAGATGTATCATCCATGCAAGTTTGGTAAACATAGGGCTTATACTTACTTGGAAATGCGACCTGCACCAGAAACATTAACCTGCTTACTCATCTGGAAATATAGGTCAGATCCAGCATCCGAAGCAAGCCTGGTAGTGTTCATCCTTAGATGTATCATCCATACAAGTCTGGTAAACATAGGGCTTATAGTTACTTGGAAATAAGACCTTCAACAAAAACTTTAACCTGTTCACTCATCTGGAAAATGTAGGTCAGATCCAGCATCCGAAGCAAGCCTGGTAGTGTGCATCCTTGGATGTATCATCCATGCAATTTTGGTAAACATAGAGCTTAAAATAACTTGGAAATGAGACCTACACCAGACTTAAACCTGCTCCAAAAACTTTAACCTGGTCCTTCCTTTGCTGAAATTGCAGCATCTGAAACCTTGACTGGTACAAAGAAACACACTAGAAGCATCTTCCATGCATCCCTGATTAATGTAGGGCATAGAAGTATGTAAAAAGAAAACTGGACAAAAACTTTAACCTGGGACGCCAACACCAAGGGTATCACATAAGCTCCCCCCCCCCCCCCCCCCCCCACTTTGTCTTTGTTGAGGTGAGATAAAAATTGTTTCATGTTTCTCCTACTGAAAATGTTTTATAGCTCCAGGTAAGTGATCGACTACAATAATCATTGCTAGCAGTGTTTTTTTTTCCCTCACTGTATCTTGTTATACAAGGTACTAATAGAGTCACCTCTGTATGAGGACATATTGCTCCTTTGCACTGCTGGGCTTGTAAAATCTCCCTGGATCGAGTCTGTTTTCCCCCATTACAATTCCTCTCACATTCTGTCCATTCTCCCCACTCCGTCATCTACAATACATAAAATTGCATGCATTATTTACTCAGACCAAATAAGCACAATAATCTCACATTCTGTCCATTCTAACCTCTCCATCATCTAAAGTACATTTAAATGAATTTTTTCTCTGTGCAGATTAGTGCAATAAATTTGTAAACTGTAATATCCAATTTTTCATATCAGTTTTCCACTTTAAACTCAAAATCTGACTACAGCTGATTCAAAGGCATGGTTATAAGCAAGAAGCATCCCTTGATGATCCTGCAAAATCCATTTAATTGTACTTTATAGTTACCAAGACATAAAGTATACTAAAAAGCATTGAATATTCACAGACAAATAGGAAACAAATCTAACTTTCAAATAGAAATAAATCATATCAATTCAAGAGTTCAATGGTGACCTTTTAGGCATTAAGTGATTTAATTTACTTAAAATACAGTATGACATTTTCCAGGAGATATTTATTTATGAATTTTCCATTTTTTAGTTAATCAACCTCATTTCAATTTTTAAAATGTATTCCTTCATGTTTCAATTTTCGATTTAAAAAAAAAAATTAATTCTACTGATCTGCAGTCACGCACTGCTCAAAATAACACATCTGATCATTTGAGCCAGCAAAATGAAACAATTCAAAAAAAAATCACCTTCCATTTATCTGACAAATATGATACATTTTAAAGCAACACATTCATCAATATCTGAGGGTTTTTTTCATTAGTGCATTAAATGGGACAAATTACATGTTACTTATAATATAGCTATATTTACGTTATAATATTCTGTTTGGGCAAAATCTTCATGAAACAATTACATGTATGAAGAAAAGAAAAAAAAAACAATTAGATTAACAAATATCAATAAATTTTAAGCTTCAGCACAGCAAGCTTTTTCAATTAAAATTAATGTCAAATAATCTGTTTGCAAATAACCTTGTAAAAGAGAGCAATCAAGTCCAAAGCTTTTCGTTGACCTAGACTCGTAAATACATGTATGTCGGTGACAACTTCTGAAGCATAATGTGTAATGCAGACAAAAAAAGATCAAATTCTTCTGAGATTCTGCTAGGATTAGACGTCTCAAGAAACATACTGACTCACTAAGATAATTTTCTGAAATGTCAGCACCATTGACAAAAGTAATATGACCCACTTATTTAGGAGTGGAAAGAGAGGATTAAACCAGAGACTCATTCATCTAGCTACGGAATGGCTTTTTTTTCGCAATAACAAATTACTAACATCAACTGTAAATTCTAGAAAGGGATATTATTTACAAAGAAAATTGCTATTATCATACATCACAGACTCGCATGAAATTGTGAGCTTCTAAGCCAGTCATCTATAGAAAACGTGTCATCAAAATAATGTTTGAAATGCTGTCTTCTCATTACTAACCATTCCTATCCTACTGAAATCTACCTGTGAAATCTATATAATCACCTAAAATTTGGCCACATACTAAACCATAAACAAAATAAAACTGTTTTAATCAGTGGAGCTCTATATATATGTGTCCCTTTGAAACAAATAATTTCATAAGTATGAAAGACTACTGAGGAATTATAACAAAATCATATCAAAGATACATGATAAGAATTATAGATGTATATAGACATAGAAAGGACATAGAGATGGAACATCGTTACACAATATAGTCTATTAGGTACTATTCCCAGATCCTTTTTTTTTTTTCAAACATCATAGAGCTATCACAATACTTTATCTCAAATTCCATAAAAAATTATAATTCTAATTAATATCTAAACACAGACACAAAAAGTTATACCAAAGTTCTAATATGACATGAACAAAACAAGTGTTTTTCACTTCATCAGCTATAAATATTCCAACAGAACCTTGCCAAGGGACATCATTTATCTTGGTAATCATTTGGAGCAAAGTAAGGCTTTGGAATACAAACCACTGCCAAACAAACATCTCATTAACCAGACAATATGGCTGGCAGCTACTCGGGATAATTTTTGTATTTTGCCAAGCTGCTCAACATCAACTAACCAATTAAGGAGAAGATAACCCACAAACATTCAAATATCAATTAGTAGCCATGGTTGTCTGTACCAGAAGTTAACGCTTTAGGCTAACATATGGTGCATTACAATTAGCTTTATATGTTTGTACTCTGTGTTTCAACATAAAGAATTTCTGGTCTTAAAAACTTTCTTCCCAAAAAACTACAGCATATCACCTTCAGGCAGTAATTTCTTGATAAATTCTTGTCCATAATAAGTTTCTACCCTTGAGAAAGAGACACAAACATTTCTTTTTTCTTTTGTTTTCTTCAATTAGTTTCATTTCCTTTAGAGCAAAACATATAACAAAATAATTTTCCTTACAATACAATCTCTAGAGGCTGTGTACGATTCACATTCCCTGGACTCCTCCAAGGTCTGGTTACGGCAGTGTGAACCCCCACAGTAGGCTGGAGTCAGTAGACGCCTGGATCGTATTGAGGACCCCGAGCCACAATTCTCACTACAGGCTGACCATTTCGTCCAGTCTGAGAGCTGGCAATCAATTGTCTTTGAGATTTCACATTCTTCAGATTCAAATAGTTCTGCTTTAGGAGGACATTCCGTCCCATTACAGCTTGATGGCACCAGAACTTCCTTCTCTCTAGTTCTGTAAATATAAGTGTGTTTTTTTTTTTTTTTAAAAATTATGCTTCCTGTTTTTTACAGACCGATGGTAAACACTGCTGGTACACTCCAAACCCAAGCTTCATGGTTGGGTGACTATATCATTGTGTGCATAATTATTGAAAATTTATCATATCAAAATCAATGATAGGTCATAATCACAGACACAGCATCAAGCTGTAAAAAAAAGAGTAAAAAGAGAACCCCTCTTTTTTCATCTTCTCTGACTTATTAATCTACTTTGGCCAAATTTAAACAGAATTTTAAGACACTGCTAGGGTTTAATTGATTGACTATTTAGCATTTTACAATGTGTCACTGATACTAAATCAGCCATAATGACATTCCACCCTAGTAATTAAAACAAGAGGCCCATGGGCCACATCACTCACCTGAGCACATTGGCTGGGCAAAAGCACAAATCAGTTCAGTATTGAAAAGATTAGGGTGGGCTTGAATTTTAAACTACATCATGATGCTTCCATGTCAATATAACAAATGGCTTTGTTGTACATGAGGTTTCTAAAAAAAAATTTACGGTAACCATATATTCCTTTGTAAAAATTTGATCCCCCATTGTGGCTCCTCCCTATTCCAGGGGTCATCATTTGAACAAACTTGAATCTTCACTACCAGGGGATGCTTCCAGATCAATATGACTAAACATAGCCTTTTTGTTCTTGAGAAGATTTTTTTTTTCTATATGTTCTTATATAAAATTTTTGATCCCCCATTGTGGCCCCACCCTATACCCAGGGGTAATCATTTGAGTTGCATAGCTCTCATCAATATCTATCAGCATATGAAGTTTGATAAAAATATCTTGGATAGTTTCTTTGAATATTGAGCTCTGAATAGAGCTGGACGCAAAGCGCGACGGAAAGACACATGGAAGGATGGAAGGACGGACAAAGGACATGACAAACACTATATGCCCCGGCCATATTCATGGCGGGGCATAATCAGGAAACTGCCTTACAACTCTTAATTAATCTACATCCAAAAACAAATCATCACTAGTGTCCAAAGACCTTTAAGTTTCTGATTTTAATCAATTAGAAAAGACACAACTGCTTTCATAGAAAGACATTTGAATATGCAGAAATGAACTTAATTATGTTTTTGAAAACTACTCTCTGTGGACCATCACCCAAGTTGTTGCAGACAGGTAAATATGATATGAAGGTATAATTACAGGGCTCTCACACCAGTTTTTGGGACTGGGGCCGGGGCCGTAAAAATTGGGAAAATTAGCGACCTTTTGAGGAAATTTGGGAAAATCATAACTACGGTAGACAATATCCATTAAATTCATTATATATTGAGTTTCTGGTGGTTGTTATCAACTAAATTTCTGTTTTGTAATACAGAGAAATATGAATAACAAGTTTAGGAACTACATATTTTACTAAATATTCTTTTATATATATATTTGGGGAAGTGACCAATTGTGAAAATTAAAACATTTAATTGGGATAAAAGGTACCTTTTTTGAATTGGGAATGGGGCCTTTAAATGGCCCCAATTATAGGGAATCGAGAGCCCTGAATTATCATATTTCATTCACTGTAGGCCTGTACAAAATTGCACCAGACAGGATTAAATTATCATTATCTTGATAAAAATAATAAGAGACACACTAGAGTTGTGATAAAATAAATTGAAACAAAAGAAAAATAAATTGAAACACATGAGTTTTAATTTCTCATGTGAAACATGAAACTTTTCCCTCACCATTCAATTGGTCCCTTGCATCAGTCGGCACCAAATCTCGGGAAAAGTTTACCAACATAGTTTTATACATATTATGTTCTGAAATCTTTGTGAAAACTTCGAGAATGAACAAGAAATTGCTGAAGTGTTCTCAACAGGGTTTATATTAATTAAGACTAGAGAATAAACCGCCAAATATACAGTCCGATGTTGATTAAAATTTCTTTTCAGCATCGTGTCTAATTTATTGCTCAGTTATCAACAAAAATGTCCCCTGGCAGAAGTAATGGTCTTAATATTATAGAGATCATAAAAAAGAACAAATTTTAATTGGAAAAACAAAGGGGCTGGTGAAGCTTTGAGTGTATAGCAAAATTTCAAAAAAAATATGTCACTCCTTTTGACACCAATCATCAATTGAAGGCGGAGCTTTAGCTTTCTGTGAGAAGCAAATCAGAAACAGTTATTATGTCATTCATTACAACACAAACTAGCAATCCCATAACTTCAATGCATTTTATTGTAAATAGGTTAATAACAGACAAGCAATCCCTATAAAGATTGTGTTGCAGAGTAATCACAATCTGACAAATTTTAATCATGGCTGTGAGCAGTCCAAAATAACCTGTACATTACACAATGAAATGACGTGGGAACATTTCCTTGTAAATCCTTACTATTTCAAATAAAATGCCAGCTAAGATTTTATATTTGTAGTAATGGTATATATCTCAGCAACTATCAAAAAAATCAAATTTCGAAATGTGCATATATTTACAGGCCCTGTGCAAGCAGATCACCATAACTCTGATAAAGCATACAATTCAATTATAACATTGACAAGCTGGGGAATTACCATAAAAACATATGCAAATTGATTTGTGGGCATTCTTGTAGCTTTACATGGATACTTCAAATTGATATAGAGGCAGAGAAGGTATTCATTTGTGTTAAAGACTCTTGAAAATAATTCATTAAATCAACTGACCCAATTCAAAATATTTCTCTGTTTACTTGAAAGTAAAATTTTGCTTTAATCCTGATGATTTTCCAAAAGAAATAATCTACATAAATTAATAATACTATTTGACAGAAATGTTTTTTTTCTAACTTGACAATTTAATAAAGGAATAATAGTCATTGATCATAGTAAGAGTTATCTTTCTTATCAGAAGGTCAATGAACCTTAACTTTTGTCTTTGGCAATATATCATATGGCTTGAAATCATACAAATAGGGAACTAACATTAAATAAATACAAAAGCTTTGAATATCAGCATGATCAGTAAAGAGGATTTCAAAGAAATTTAACATAACTAAAGGTATTGTTAAAGTTAATTGTTTTCAAGCCTATAGCAAAATATAGCTTTCTTCTAAAAATTTAAGTCTTTATTTAAAATCAGCCTTGTCTCTAATTTTGTCTCAAACAAATAGTGTATAAATTTTCTTCACTCTATCAAGTCATTTTGCGTACTTTTTTTTTACTTAATTGATTTAAACATCAAATACACATTGTCCAATAAAAAAGCAATTTTGTAAATCTTAACAAGTTTTTCTCTAGCCTGATTTGGAATCCTGTAGAATACACGTTTCTCAATTATCTCATCATCTTTCCATCCCACTCAAATTTCTCATTAAGCCAAATATTGAGAATCTGTCAAAATTATAAAATGAGCTTTATTAGGTGAATGATCGGTTCATTACTCAATACTATAGAAGTAATGAACACAGAAATACAGCATCAAAAGAACTAGGCTTTGTCAAGAACGCTTCTACAAGTCTCTGCTGTGATTGACATGGCATGCAAAGGGCACAAAATGAACATTGAACATCTAACACTATACAGTTAGGTATAGTTCTTTGGAGTAAATATAAAATAAAATTTTGGGGTTCTATACTACTAAGACCATTGGGGTTATATGCTTCTCAGACCCTTAATTAATAATCACACACCTCAACTAATATCACTTCAAAAATAATACAGCATAAGAATTTATCTTGTTTTGAAGTGAAAACCATTCTGGTCTTTAATGTCTTAATCACCTTTTACTGGATTACTAAAAGTTGGTACGGTGATAACTGGATTATTGGGAGTTGGTATGGTGATAACTGGATTATTAAGAGTTAGTATGGTGATAACTGGTTTATTGAAAGTTGATAACTGAATTATTGAAAGTTGGTTTGGTGATAACTGGATTATTGAGAGTTGGTATAGTGATAACTGGATTATTAAGAGTTGATAACAGGGTTATTGAGAGCTGGTAACTGGGTTATTGAGGGTTGATAACTGGATTTTGGAAAGTTGGTATGGTGATAACTGGATTATTGGGGAGTTGGTATGGTGATACAAGTAACTGGATAATTGAAAGTTGGTATGGGGATAACTGGATTATTAAGAGTTGGTATGGGGATAACCGGATTATTTCGAGTTGGTATGGTGATGACTGGATTATTGGGAGTTGATAACTGGATTATTGGGAGTTGATAACTGGATTATTGAGAGTTGGTATGGTGATAACTGGATTATTGAAAGTTGGTATGGGGATAACTGGATTAAAAAGTTATTATGGGGATAACTGGATTATAAGAGTTGATAACTGGATTATTGAGAGATTGTCTGGTGATAACTGGAATATTGAAAATTGGTATGGTAATATATGGAATTGAGAGTTGGTATGGTGATAACAGGATTATTGAGAGTTGGTATGGTGGTTACTGGATTATTGAGAGTTGGTATGGTGATAACTGGACTATTTAAAGTTGGCATGGTGATAACTGGATTATTGAGAGTTGGTATGGTGGTAACTGGATTATTGAGAGTTGGTATGGATTTGTGGCATCTGGATTCACAAACTTGCTTAGAGAGGATTTAATAAGAGTTTTAAAAACACTCAATAAGGACTCCAGCAGGAGAAAAAGGGGACCACTCTGGCAAATGCAAAGGCTTTGTCTCCATTCAGAACCATCATTTGTGCTCCGACCATGAACTTTTTGGTACATGTGCGTATGAAATATTTTTGATGAAATGGCATTTTGTAAGAAATTTACCAACATCATTAAGAAGTCGCATATAATCCAGAGTATCACGTATAAAATTCATAATGGCATTTAGCACCATTGAAGATACTCACTATTGGAACATAAAATTTAACTGATTATCAATTTACAGTAAATACTGAACAGAACTAAAATTACTCATATCTTAAACATTACAAACATTAAAGATAACAAATGGTTCCATACAGACATGTACCAAGTTGTAAATAGGGCTGGGACGATATGTCAAGATATTGATAATATCGATTCTCTGTGAGGACGATATGCATATCGATAAGTATGAAGAAATATCGCCAAAAAAAATTTTGACTTACGTTTTTCTTTATTTACTTAACATTTTGGGTTTATTATATAAAATAAATATGCTAAATATAAAATCCCTGTACACCTTGATTGAACCTGGATCCTATGTAACAAAATAAATTTTTTGTTGACCCGAGTCCGATCAATGTGTTTCAATCTATCGATAATATTTACTACATGCTACAATGCATCATGGCGTCATATTTGTGTTTTGTGATAGAGAAACTGTGCATTGTGACATCATGTTTTTTTTATCCCAGCTCAAGTCAGGTTTACAGAAATTTACATAACGGCTTACAAACCATTCAGATCTTTTGTTACAAGCTAGATAGGAAATAATGTACGGCATTTTCCCTTAGGCTAGACAAGCATTTGAAATCCTAAGTCTTCTTAAAACGTTGTAGAATAATTTCAGTTTGGAGACCCTTGGCTAGTGAAGATGACTGTAGAGTTGATTTATTTTACTATAAAGTCAATTTGATCTTTTTATTTTTACAATCAGCAATTCAAGAATTGACACCTATGATGCCACAGTACCACGAGACCTGCTATCTAATTAGTGGAAATTTTATATCAAGGACCATAGTTTTATCCCCTTATTATGACTGTTTCTCCGGCTAATAAAAAATCATTATAATCATATATGTATCAAGAATATATTAGCATTTAATTTTGAAGAAATTCAGATATGAAATAAAAGCCCTTTGAACAGTGCATGATATTATATGTATGCCTCATGCTTTGATCACATGATGTTATTATATGCCAACTGTTTCGATCACATGATCTTATTGTGTGTGTCTTCCTGATGCCTTGATCCCATGATGTTGTGTGTCAGTGTATGCCAGATGCCTTGAGCCCATGATGCTGTGTGTCAGTGTATGCCAGATGCCTTGAGCCCATGATGTTGTGTCTTAGTGTATGCCAGATGCCTGGATCCATGATGTTGTGTGTCAGTGTATGCCAAATACCTTGATCCCATGATGTTGTGTGTCAGTGCATGCCAGATGCCTTGATCCCATGATGTTGTGTGTCAGTGCATGCCAGATGCCTGGATCCCATGATGTTGTGTGTCAGTGTATGCCAGATGCCTGGATCCCATGATGTGTGTCATTGTATGCGAGATGCCTTGACCCCATGATGTTGTGTGTCACTGTATGCCAGATGCCTTGATCCCATGATGTTGTGTGTCAGTGTATGCCAGATGCCTTGAGCCCATGATGTTGTGTCTTAGTGTATGCCAGATGCCTGGATCCCATGATGTTGTCTGTCAGTGTATGCCAAATACCTTGATCCCATGATGTTGTGTGTCAGTGTATGCCAGATGCCTTAATCACATGATGTTGTTTGACAGTGTATGCCAGATGCCTTGATTCCTTGATGTTGTGTCTTAGTGTATGCCAGATGCCTTAATCACATGATGTTGTGTGTCAGTGTATGCCAGATGCCTTAATCCCATGATGTGTGTCAGTGTATGCCAGATGCCTTGATTCCATGATGTTGTGTGTCAGTGTATGCCAGATGCCTTGATCCCATGATGCTGTATGTCAGTGTATGCCAGTTGCCTTGATCCCATGATGTTGTGTGTCAGTGTATGCCAGATGCCTTGATTCCATGATATTGTGTGTCAGTGTATGCCAGATGCCTTGATCCCATGATGCTGTGTGTCAGTGTATGCCAGATGCCTTGATCCCATGATGTTGTGTGTCAGTTTATGCCAGATGCCTTGATCCCATGACGTTGTGTGTCAGTGTACGCCAGATGCCTTGATCCCATGATGTTGTGTGTCAGTGTATGCCAGATGCCTTGATTCCATGATGTTGTGTGTCAGTGTATGCCAGATGCCTTGATCCCATGATGTTGTGTGTCAATGTATGCCAGATGCCTTGATTCCATGATGTTGTGTCTTAGTGTATGCCAGATGCCTTGATCACTTGATGTGTGTCAGTGTATGCCAGATGCCTTAATCAAATGTTTTTGCAGTTTGTACATGTTTACGTAATGCCTTGATTTCTTAATGTTACTGTGAGAATGTGTCTGCCTTCATCACACAGTATTAGTGTATCTCCGAGTCCTTTATCACATGCATGATCTTTTCGAGTGTCTTTCTGATGCTTTGATCACATGGTGTTACTGTAATGTGTCTGCTGTAATGATCCTACTGTATCTGCCTGATGCCTTTGTCATATGATCTTTTTGGAGTGTTCTGCCCAAAGCATGCTATTGTCTGTGTTTTCTCGGTGCACAGTTGGGCCAAACAAAAAAATGTGTGTGGTTCCGGTTACACCTCCAAAAAAATTAGGATAGGTAGGTAGGGTCTTTTTTTTTTTTTAACAAAATGATTTTCTTAATTTTTCTAAATAATACCTATCACTCCTTTGCAAGTGGCATTTAGATGTGGTATGATAATATACTAGTCAATATTGGTAGGGGACACCTACATGCTAGCTTGCTTTGGATTTAACACTATTAAACACTTGCACTATGTTTTGCAAGGAGGCTGTCATTGCTGAAACTAAAACTTAAACCGGAGCCATTGATAGAAATCTGGGAAAATTCCGGAAAAAATATGAAAATTGCCAAAAAATAGTTTAGGGTCGGGAATATAAAATAGGGACAGTCGGGTAACCGGAACCACACAAATTTTTTCATTTGGCCTTATCGTGTTATTGTCTGTACTCAGATTTTTTGTTTACCTGAATCCTTGACCACATAGTGTTATTTTGTTACTATCACATGATCTTTTCGAGTGTCTACATTTTGCCTTGATCAAATAATCTTATTATGTTTCTACCAGATGCCTTGACCACATGATCTTATTCTGTATCTGCCTGAAGCCTTGACTAAATGTCAGATGTTATTGTGTTATTGGCTACATTTTCAATTTGTAGATGTTTATCTGACAACTTGACTAAATGATGTTCTTGCAGTTTGTAAATGTTTACCTAATGCCTTAACCACATATTATTGTTATTTTTGCCATGTTTACCTGATGCCTTGACCACATGATGTTGAGCAGTATGACCAGGATTTCCATTCAGAAATTTCACAGTCTTGTTGACAGCATGGACCATAGCAGATCCTCGACTCTTCCAACACAGGACAGGTGTCCCCCTGACATTTTGGTTCAACAGCAATAGTCCTACTCCTATTCCTGGTCCCCTCACCACATAAACCATTATGCAAAATGCAGTCACTCCATGCAGACCATGGGTCAACCTAAAGTGGATCAGTAAAATTGGAACTGCAGCTAACAAACTTCTATGGTACATGTAGTTTGCCAATGAACCTTGACATGACTTACGTAGATAAAATCACAAGCATGATATTTACAGACCTGCCTACCCTTTTCATTGCGAGGGTGTAATTTCAAGACTAAATTAAGTGGAATTTCAGAGGTAAAGGTGTAATCCTTTATGTTTCCCTAGTTTGATGTTTTGCAATGCTACTATATTGTCTAAATCAACCTGAAATTGTACATCATTGAACAAAGCAAGCATGAATGTTTCTTTTTCAAATCATTTATAGACAAAAAGTCCCTTTGTTGTAAAAACTGGTATCCTAAATGCAGTCAAATCAAACTTATTTATCTAACATTCCTAATGAACGTTTGGAAATTTTTTTTTGCAAATTGTAAAACTTTTGATCCCCTTATTGGGCCCCACCCTACCCTCAGGGGTCATCATTTGAACAAAATTGAATTTACACTACCTGAGGATGCTTCCATATCAAAATGACTAAACATGATTTTCAGTTCTTGAGAAGAAGATATTTTCCTATATGTTCCTATGTAAAATTTTCTTCGATCCCCTATTATGGCCCATCCCTATCCCCTGGGGTCATCATTTTAACAAACTTGAATCTACACTACCTGAGGATGCTTCCATATCAAAATGACTAATCATGGCTTTGTAGTTCTTCATCAGAACATATCTTCCTATATATTTCTATTTCAGACTTTTATCCTCCATTGTGGCCCCACCCTACTCCAGTGGGTCATGATTTGAACAAACTTGAATCTACACTACCTAAGGATACTTCCACATATAATGATCAATCAGGGCTTTGCTGTTCCTGAGAAGAAGATTTCTAAAGATTTTTCCTATATATTTCTATGTAAAACTTTGATCCTGGTTTGTGGCCCCGCCCTACCCCCAGGGGTCATGATTTGGACAAACTTGAATCTACACTACCTGAGGATGCTTTCATATAAATATGACCAATTAGGGCTTTGCTGTTATTGAGAAGAAGATTTTTAAAGATTTTTCCTATATATTTCTTTGTAAAACTTTGATCCTCCATTGTGGCCCCGCCCTACCCCCGGGGGTCATGATTTGAACAAACTTGAATCTACACTACCTGAGGATGCTTCCATATAAATATGACTCATCATGGCTTTGCTGTTCTTGAGAAGAAAATTTTTAAAGGTTTTTCCTATATATTTCTATGTAAAACTTTGATCCTCCACTGTGGCCCCGCCCTACCCCCGGGGGTCATGATTTGAACAAACTTGAATCTACACTACCTGAGGATGCTTCCACATGAGTTTCATCTTCCCTGGCTTTGTGGTTCTTGAGAAGAAGATTTTTAAAAGATGCTACTAATTTTTCACTAATTCTTCATTATCTCCCCTTGAACGAGGGTGTGGCCCTTCATTTGAACAAACTTGAATCCCCTTTACCCAAGGATACTTTGTGGCAAGTTTGGTTGAAATTGGCCCAGTGGTTCTTGAGAAGAAGTCGAAAATGTGAAAAGTTTACAGACGGACAGACAGACGGACAGACGGACTACAGACAAAATGTGATCAGAAAAGCTCACTTGAGCCTTCGGCTCAGGTGAGCTAAAAAGACAGATACTCAGAGAATTTTAGTAACAGGTATTTATTTTCAATTCTTCAACCACATGTTTCAACACTCCAATATTGTGGTGCTCTTGCAGTTTCTTAAATAAAGTAGTAAATAAGTATCCAAAAACGAGTTACTTGAATAATAGCTATGTGTGCTGGTAATTAAATGTCAATCAATTTCTAGTGTCAATAATCTTGGACCATAATTTACAAGATTGACAGGGGTAAATCTTAAGGTTATGCTTATTTTCTCAGCCTTTGAATGATTTTTGCCCTTTGAACCTAGTTTAACAATAGACTTTTTTCTGTGTGTTGGCAATTGTAACAAATAAACATGGACAGGGAATCCATGTGTATCTTACAAACAATGACACATTCACAGAATTCTGAATGTCAAAATGGTGGATATTTTTAATTGAGAAAAGAATGTTGACAAAAATAATGTTGAATTTGTTGGTAATTTTCAATCAGTTCAATGCAACTTTATTTGTATTCTCCATAATCGTGCCAGAGTACAGATCCATTCCATTTCACTACACAGTGAAACTATATCAGGTATGTGGGAAATATTTTAACAGTTTTAGGTCTACACATTACATGAGCACACTGTCTTAGAAAATAATTATTTCTACATTTTACCTCACATGCTTTCCTGTGAACTTGAACTAAAACAAGAGACCCATGGGCTCACCTGAGGACTAAGCAGAAATCACTTCAATTTTGAATCCCCCCTACAACACCCCTCTCCTTGCAGGAAGGGTGCATGATTTGAACAAACTTGAATTTACACTAACTGAAGATGCTTCCATATATATCTATATGACTAATCACAGCTTTAAAAGACTTTTACAGATTTTTTCCCTATGTATTCCTGTGTAAAAGTTTGATCTCCTATTGTGCTCCAGTCTTATCGATGGGGGTCATAATATTAACAAGCTTGAATTTATACTAACTGAGGATGCTTCCAAATCAATATAACTAATCATGGCTATGCTATTCTTGAGGAGATTTTCCTACATATTCCTAATAAAACTTTGACCATCCATTGTGGCCCCGCCCTATACCTATGGGGGTCATGATTTGAATAAACTTGAATATACACTACAGGAGGAAGCTTTCAATTTATAAATATTACCTAATCTTGGCTTTGCTGTTCTTGAGGAGGAGATTTTGTCTACATCTTTCTATGTATTATTTTGATCCCCTGTTGTGGCCACACCCTATCCCTCAAGGACCATGATTCGAACAATTTGAATCTACAGTACCTGAGAATGCTTCTTTATAAATATGAATTACCCCAGCTTTGCTGATCATGAAAAGAAAATTTTTAAAGATATTACCTATATATTCCTGTGTATAACTTTGAACCCCTATTGTTGTCCCACCTTACCCCCTGGGGTCATGATTTGACAAACTTGAATCTTCACTACCTAAGGATGCTTCTATATTAATATGACCAATTCTGGCTCTGCAGGACATAAAATAGAAATTTTAAAGATATTTCCTTTACAGGGTTCGACATTCACGCTCGTCATCTTGTCATTTCCATCCCGGAATGATTTTGGACAACCTGATTTTCAGTCTGGCTCGCCCAAATGACGACCTGGGATGAGTTGGGAATATTCAATAATGTTGTTTAATATTTTAAAATATACTTTAAAAGGCCTTGAAAACATTATTTCCTGTAACCCGACCGACCCATTCAAATACCAGCCGCGTGGATTTTTCTTTCTGCCAAATCTGTGTTTGATCAATCAGCTGATGTAATTTTTACCAAAAGTGTTAAATTAAGTTTTATTTGAGATATAAAATATGTAAACCTAGTCAACAATCACCATATAGAGTAATGAACATTATTGTAACATCTAGCATTTCCCCCCACAACTTTCTGATGTTCGTTTTCTGCTGCTAGACAGCCATGTTGGGTGTCCACTGTAAACATCATCCCTGGTTAATTCAGTCCAGGGATGTTTGACCCTCTTTATGTAGGCCTTTATGGTAAGTGAAAATGAATGTTTTAAACTAGAAAGTTTATTTTGTGTCAGTATGTGAGGTAAGATTGTACATTAGCAAAAAAAAAAAAAAAAAAAAAAAATCCTGACCTACCAACCCTTGATTTATTGGGAATATTACATAAAACAAACATAATTTTTTAAAGCCTAATTAACATTCTGATTCTGCTTTATAATATTTGTTGGCTGTTATCTTTGTTTGATAAAATACTGGAAGACAGCTTTTGGCATTCCAAAAATGTCTGGTTTGCATTTTATGATACAAAGGCACAACTTCTGTTATCTTAACAAATTTTAAACAATTGCACATTTTTGTTTCATTTGATATTGTTTGGGAGACCTGAAATTCATTCGGGCAACCTGAAATCAGTACCAAGGTTGCCCAAATGGCGAGTCCAAATTTTGACGAGTGTCGAACCCTAGCTGCTATATATTCATGTGTATAACTTAGATCTGTCGTGGCCCCGCCCTATGCCTGGGGGTTATGATATGAACAAATTTTAATCTACACTATGATATGTATAGCTTTCACATAACTTGATAAGTTTCATTTTTTCTGGTGGTTTTGGAGATTTTAAAAGATGCCATTAAATTTTCACTAATTCTTAATTATCTCCCCCTGAAAGAAGGCATGGCCCTTCATGTGTAGAGTATCAGGAATAGGAGTAAAATATATGGATAATTATTGGATACCACTTTTAAAGCAGGGGAAATCATTAAATACAAGAAATAATACCCGAAGCGAGCGACAAAAAAGCGGCGGCGTAAATCGAAGGTATTTATACCGCTTGGATCTGTAGCTCTCTGCTTTA
The DNA here is from genome assembly GCF_033153115.1 of Saccostrea echinata. NCBI lineage: Eukaryota > Metazoa > Mollusca > Bivalvia > Ostreida > Ostreidae > Saccostrea > Saccostrea echinata. The sequence continues at coordinate 40,646 of NW_026889854.1, forward strand.
TCTGTCCGAATTTTCTCAAGCAGAGAGCTACAGTTCTGCAGCTACTTCATGTGCAGAAACTTGAATTCCATGAAATTGTGAAAAGTTAACGCCGACGACAACGACGACAGAAAACCTGACAACGGACAAATTTTGATCAGAAAAGCTCACTTATACTAATGTGTCACATATGTACCTAAAAATAAGAGTCTTGCTGAAAATTTAGGCATACTGACAGAGAAGAAGGATCACAGTAGATCTAGTTTCTCCACTTGTCTTCTGATGATGACGTTGACATTTCCCGCTTTTCATAAACTAAATGCCAAAACCGATAGAACGAAGCTTAGATAAACCTTGTGTTTCCGGAATATTAGCATTTTTGATCCTATTTTAAAAATCTGTTAGGCATACGTTTGTAGATACCAAGCAGGTTTTTTTACGGGCTATGATTAGATTAAAATTCATCTACCCTACCTTTACCGGATTCCTAAACTTCATAAAAATCCCTACAAAGATACATTACGGCAGGGACTTATATAGTATATTAGGTCCCTGATTACGGTGTTCAGTAATTGATCTACCAGAGACTGTTCAGGAGAAACTTCAGATATACTGTGATACAGCATATTCGAGAAGTGGTGTAAATAAATAATTATGGATTCTTAAAAACTCCAAAGAACTTCTAGAAAGTTTGAATCACAATTCTGTCTCAAAGTCTAAAAGTCAGTATAATTATAACTTTTCTATGATGACACTTTATACAACCATTCCTCACGATAAATTAAAAATTGAGCTTTTTGATGTATATTAGACAACTGCTTCTTCAATAAAAATGGAACTCGGAAATTTTGTGATCTTGTGATTGGTCATCAACAAAACTACCTACTTTGTTAAAAATCACTCTGATTCTACACACAAGTACTCTGAAGTTGACATTATAATGCTGGAGTCCCTCATTGACTACATTGTAGCCTTCGAAGACCAGGTCTTCCAAAAAAAAAAAAAACTGTTGAAATTTCAATGGACCCTAATTGCGCTCTTATTAATCAACCCGTTTTTATATTTCTATGAAGCAGAATTTATTAAAAAAAACTTCATGAGAAGAAGAAAACACTTGTTGTGGCCTTCAACTCGACATTTAGATATATCAAGGACGTATTATCAATTAACCATTCATATGTCGACTCGATATATCCCAGGGAACTTAGAATTAAAGACACCAGAGAGTCTGTCACATTTGTTCCATATTTGGATCCGATGTTTTACTGACTATAGATGTAAGGGCCAACTAACAACTAAACTGTATGACAAACGAGATGACTTCAGCTTTTCATCGTCATCTTTCCTTATTTATGTACTAATATCCCACAGGATCACCTGCATATGGTGTTCACATCTCTCAAATTATTCGATGCCCAAGAGCCTGCTCCGAGTACGATCAATTTTTAAACCAAAGAAGGCTACTGACGGATAAGTTGATCAGATGTTACAGGGATTTCAATAAACTTGTTTAAAGTCAGCATTTCGTAAATTCTGTAGTCGTTATAATGACCTTTGGCAAATATTATCTATCATTGGGTCGTATTTTGGCTGACTTGTTTCATACCAATTGTTAAAAGGATATGCTGGAGCTCCTCATTGATGTAGCATTTATGCAGTCTTTGGAGATCAGGGGCCTTAATTACAAAAGAAATTACGACTAAGACGAAAAACTTTCGTTGATTATAAAATTTTGCAAAATTTTTGATTCTGTTTGAAATTTTTAGCGTAAAAATATCTTACTACATTCATTTTAAAAATATTAACACCATTTTTAATTTAATGTAAAATAGAGAGTTATGAGCAGAATTAAATTTTGGTCTTAGTCGTAAGGCTTCTTTGGCTTAAAAATTGATCGTACTCGGAGCATGCCAAGTCATCTTCCGACAATCTGCTGGAATTCCGAAGGGCACTAACTAAAATGTTGTGCTCCTTTCTTAGACGACCTGTTTTAATACTCCTAAAGAAGAATTTATTCAAAAAACTTCTACATAAGAAGAAAACACGTGCTGTGACCTTCAACTCGACCTTCAGATATATCGATCTTTTATCATTTATCAATAGTTATTTCTATTTATATATCGACTTGAAAAATCCCAGTGTACTCGAAATAACAGACACCACAGAGTTTTTTTTAATTCACATCTGTTTCATATTTGGATGGCAAACTAACAACAAAACTGTATGACAAATTGTTTGATGTATTGTGATCGAGCTTGGAATGTTTGTAATTTTGTGTACATACGTTTATAAAATGCGTTTTAACGGCAGTACTGTTTCATTAATTCTACGCTGTTAGAGATGTCGTCAGCATTTCCATTGTGAAACTTTCCTTTATTATATAGTAATATTCCACTACATGGTGTTTATGTCTCCCAACTTATTTGCTCAGAAGCATTCTCTGTATACGATTAACTGAGGAAGGCTACTGATAAATAATTTGATGTTATAGGTTTAAAAATCTCGTTTAAAGTCAACATTTCGTAAATAATGACATAGTTAGCAAATACAACCTATCAATTGATCTTAAGGTCATTGTTTTTATACTAAATTTGACTAAGGATTATTCCGTCTATACTTGATCAATACCTAGGACTCATGGCGTCAAATTGTAAAACTGAAAAAGCACAAACCGATTCAGTGCATAGAATGACATAAAGATGGAACTGAATGGGAAAACACATATTTTCGAGAAAATATTTAGTCATCTAATATATTTTGGTGTTTAAGTGGTGGTGATGGTAAAGGGGGGGGGGGGCAGAGATGTTCGTTATTGCTTCAGGTGCCTGTGGTATTGAAGGATATTGTACATATGTATTGAAAGGAGAAAAGGGATCAAGGCAGGGTAACAATATGTTAAACAGTTAAACGAACATTTAACAGAGCTGCAGTAGTGGAAATAAAATTATCATGACACTGAAAGAGCGCAAATTTATTTTGAAAATCAAAGTTTAAAGAAGAGTTAGCTTTCTCTGCCATTACTTTTGTCAACCCTGAGGCAAAACTTTCACGAACGATACATACCGGTACTTCATTGAATTCAAATGAAAGATGTGGATGCATGATTTTTTTTTATTCATAACTACCAGCATCCATCTTCAAGGTATATCAGAATGATATGAACGATTTTCAATAAATAAAATGAATAAATGTTTATCATCATTTCGTAAATTCTATGGTCGATACAATGACCTTGTCAGCAAATACAATCTATCTTAAGTCAAATGCTGACTGAGCTTTTCATACTAATTGTTAGGCCATTATTTACACACTAAATTGTCTACGATTTTCCCGTTTGCCCCATCATAACAATGAGCACACGGCGGGTGTGACCGGTCGACAGGGGATGCTTACTCCTCCATGGCATCTGATCCCACCTCTGATGATTTTTAGAGGACCGTGTTTGCTCTGCTCCTGATTTGTATTGTTTAAATAGACTGTTGAGCTTTCAAGAACACTGTTCGTTATCTCCATATATTTCGGTACATACTTAAATACATACAGTGTAATACAATACCAAGGATAGCCCATGAAAGCTAAAAAGCTTATGTCCAACGGGGTCCTTTATTACACGAATATTGGCGCGAGAAGGTCATTTCTGTGGGAGAAAACTGGAGTACCGGGAAAAAACTACGTGTACGAGCGGGCGACTACCTTGCTCTATTACATACAACCACTGCCGATCACAGGGGTCGAACTCGGAGACTTTTTTTTTTTATTAAATTTAGCAGAGGTTTGCACTCTCAGAGCGTCACTATGAATCTTTTTTTAATGAGTTCACTATACTTTCTAGATATGTCACCGTTCACGGTAGCTCAGTCGGTAGAGCTCTCGCTCCGTGATCGGTAGGTCTCGAGTTCGAATCTCGGCCGAGACTGACCTAAGTCGATAGAAAATGGGTAGCGACTGTTCCTTCGCCATGCGCTCGGCACTGTGAAGTGAAAGTTGCGGATCCTTCAGATGAAACCTTAAAAACCGAGGCCCCGTGTCACGGCATGCGTTGGCACGAAAAGGATCCCTCACTGCTCATGGCCCTGAGTGCCGAGTAAAGGTCAAAATTTGAAGCCCTTCACCGGTATATTGTGACATCTCTATATGAGTGAAAAATTCTCGAATGGGACGTAAAACAATATACAATCAATCAATCTTAGATATGTCAACAAGAACTATTTCTTTAAAACACAGTGTACTTAGTTATGTATAAGTTTTCAAAATTTTACTAAGATAGTTTGACTACTAAAAATCTGATGACGATTAAAATCTAAATCAGGATATGGTACAGCAATTGAAATTAGCTATGAAATATAGACATTTTGTGTCGGAATCGACATACCACACAATCCACATTGATATAGCGCTCACATTCCTCCTGTACTTCAGATACAGGATCCTCAACACACTTCATTCCATTACACTCCATCGGCTGGACAAATCTTGCTCGTGTTCTGTTGGCCACTCCACATGTTGTATTGCATTCTGACCACACACTCCACTCCCCGAGCTGACAGTCTACCGGACAACAGCCCGCGATACATTCCTCCTCTTCCTCATGGAAAGGGCATGGATTCGCCCCACAGCTTGGCTGCTGTTTGATTATCTTGGTCCTTTTCCGTACTCCCTTTTGCTCACACGGACCTTTACAAATACTCCAAAAGGACCATGTGCCCAGCACACATTCCCTGTAACATTTCAGATGTCCACATTTTATCTCTTTTAAGCTGTTTGTACAGGACACACCACCACATGCGCTGTCAGTCACTACTATCCGGCTCCTGTGAAACATATACCTCTCTCCTCCTTCAGTACAATTAAAAGAAAAGTATAGGAATTCCCAAGGTGTCCAGTCACTGTACACACAGTCCTGTGGACAACATTTTCTATTACATGCTGCAGTTTCTTTAGTATTTAAGTCACAATTTCCCCCACAAGAGGCTTTTTGCAATATCAACCTTTGTCTTGTTTTCGTCCCAAGATTTCCACAGGTATTGGAACAGTCTGACCATACAGTCCATTCATTTACAATGCAGTTTCGCGGCTCGCATAACTGACCATTAGATAGAAAAAGCTGTATTAAAATGGCGAATAAAGTGATGGGATACATGATGCAGGTTTGCTATAAAGTGATCATTCTAGCTTTGCGGGAGAAGACTTGGTTGAGTTTCTTTGAACCAAAAATTGAACAAAGTAACCATCGTTTTATTTGTTTAAATCCAAAGAAATATGTAATCTTAACAACTTATTTTACGATGAGTCCCATGTGTTTATCCTAAATTCGATTGATTTACCTTGAAAAAGAAGGGGATAGTTCAGCACAGTAAAATACCGTGAACAGATGTCATTTAATATTTACACAAATCACATAATCAGATTATGATATCTTTCTTTGACGCATTACTATCATAGAACATTTTTCATCAATCCAGTTCTTTCACTGTTGACATATATGTAACATTGCGAAAAGGAAGATTTCTTATGTGTGTCATTGCCCTGACTATACTCAAAAATAAAAATAAAAATTTATTTAAATTGCATTTCTTCGATAACAATACATGCATCTTTTGTTTGAACACATCATGCACACAATTATAGGAATAAATTGTTATTTTGTTATGGAATTATCATGCATGTTGTAAAGAAAATGGGCGAACAAGGCGAGCGAAGTGCCAATAGTGCGACAAACATAAAGGTGAAAAATCAGACCTCAATTATATCAATTATTTCATCAAACATTAAAGTATAGTTTATGTAAAATCTCCACAATTTGCAAAAAAACTCACAAAGATTGAAACTATTTGCCTATGAAATAGCACACACACACTAATTTGGGCAAAAAGGATCATTTTGTCATACTATAACACAATTTTTCGATATGAGTGGGTCTGCGCTCCATTTTTTTTTAAGTTTATCCTCAAAGTTTGCGTAAAAAAATACATTTCTTCGTTAACAAAAACACGGAACAAAGACCCACTATATCTTAGAAATACACTTTTATGACACAACATTATCATCTTTCGAGTAATACTTGAAGTCCATTTAGTCAATGGTCATATCACAAACTTGATTAAATGCCACTATTCACAAGGAGCTGTGTAGCGTAGTGGTTAGAGAGTTAGTCTCAGAGGAAAATGTTACTCAGGATTTTTATTGGTAGGGTTCGAACCCCACGAATACCACATAATTTTTTAAATCACAGAATAACTTTGCCGGGAAAATTTTCCTCAGATAAGTTTTGTTTATTTTAATTTCATAAATTTCAATAAAGAGAACTTTACTCTAAATGCCCAATTCACAAACTGAATATGATTTTTACATATCTGAAACTATACGCATTCTGCACGCCTTGTTCATCCCTTTCCTTTTGAATCTACTAGGTGCAAGTTATCATATTGTAAATTTTGCATTTACTTCAACTAGTAAATTCAAACTTTTCAACTTGATAGATGACTTAACGTAGTGTCTTAATTCGATATATAGTGAGATCTTGGTGATTGGCAATCTTGTAGTCCTACAAGGATTAGTTTGTAGATTCAAGAACTGTTTTCCTTCTGATTAAAGTTTTAGCAAAGAAAGACCCACTCTCTAGAATGTTATAAAATCCTAAGAAGTACAAAAATTCTCATTGACTCCTTTATCAAAAGACCTGTTTTTGTATTCTAATGAAGCATAAACTTAGAAAAATCATTTCTACATGATAAGAAAACGCTTGCTGTGGCTTTCAATTCGACATTTGCATATATCGTCGGCGTTTTATCGATAAACAACAGGCCCCTAGGAAGCAATGTCAGATGGGGGGGGGGGGGCAGAGCCATACATTTTCAGTTAGGGGGACAAAATTATTCGGGGACACTATGCCCCTCCCCCCCCCGTGCCCCCGGTTCCTACGACCATGAACAATATTCATTATCATTTATATTTGAACTTGATTTACCCCAGTGAACTCGAAATAAAAGACACCACAAAATCTGCCATAGTCATATTTGGATATTTTACTGAGGTTATTGGCAAACTAGCAACTAAACACTGACAAACGGGATTATTCAGCTTATCCATCGTCAACTTGCTATGTGGTGACATTCCGTTCACCTGCATATGGTGTTCATGTCTCCTAACTGATTCAGTTTTCAAAAATATGTTCTTTGTACAGTCAATTTTTAAACCGAGACAGACTACTAGAATTTACAAGGGTTTCAACAGTCTTGTTTCAAGTCTACTTTTCGCAAATTTCATAATCATTGTTTGCCAATACAGCCTATCAATTGATCGAATTTTGACTTAAGTATAAGATCATTTGTTTTTTAATCTAATTTCGACCACGCATTCCTCGGTTTACCCGATCAATACAGAGGGCCCAAAGCGAATGTGACCGTTCAACTGGGGATAATTATTTCTCCATAGCACCTGATCCTACCACGTACGTTTCCAGGGGTAATTTTTTCCTGGTGTTTTTGCCATGATTTTGAATTTATATTGTTTAACGGATTATTATGAGAATGATCACAGTTTTTGTCCTCATCCTCTCGGTGATCTAGTGGTAGGGCGTTCGCTTCGTGATCGGGAGACTCAGTCCGATTCCCGTTCGCCTCGCCGCGTCAAACTAAGACGTAAAAAAGGTAACTGACTTTTCCTTCCCCAAGCGCCCGGCATTAGAAGTGAAAGTCACGGATACTTTCGGATGAGACCTTAAAAACCGAGGTCCTGTGTCACAGCACGTGTTGGCACAATAAAGAACCCTCATAGCACACTGGCCCTGAGTGCCAAGTATAGGTCTAAATTTGAAGCCCTTCACCGGTACATGGAAACATCTCTATATGAGTGAAAAATCCTCGAATAGGACGTAAAACATAATACAATAAATCAATCTTTATATATGAAACCACAACTCTAGGGGGTAATAATGTTCATCTTATTGCTATTAAAGGAACAAAGAAGTGAAAGTTTCCGGTACTAAAACTCAGGTCATAAGTGAAAGAAAAAATCAAATGTTTCTGAAATACTATAACTATTACATGTATAAGGTTTCTAAACAAACGGTTTCTTGAAAAGTCAACATACAAAATAAAAGCTTATTTACCAGTTGTTGCAACACCATTCATGGTTTAGTACCCCAGGATGAGTAAAGTTTGCTTTATACATTACAGAGATTAAGTTTAAATTAATAAAAAAAATGTAAAGACGGTTAGAAAAAAACATATTTACTTTACTTATCAAACATAAAGTTAAGATTATTCAGTTGCGATTCCAGGTAATGGATACAAGTATTCCAGTATTAGAGACAGGTATTAGTCTCGAGTAAAAATAAAATCAAACATTTAGTTTTCAAGTCTTCCTATGATCTCAACTCTAACTAGTTCACTTACCTTTGACGCCTTCGTTCCTTGGAGAGGATGTGTTAATGAGTTGGAAATTGACAAATCATATATTATCAGGATCCCCGTAGGGATGTGGTTTTCAAAAATATTTTATTACTTCATTTCTTGAACAGTGTTGAAAGAAAAAAATCGGACATTGGTACGAGCCCTACGTTGGTGCACTTTATGACATACGTGTACTCAAGTAAAGAAGAGCTTGAAATCAATAAATCTGAACTCTCCGAGATGTGATACCTAGTGAGACTTTATTGTCCTCATCTTCACAATGTCAAGGTTTTGTGATAATTGTGGTTACACATGACGTAATGGTAAATTTTAAACCACCCAATGTTATCTGTTACAAATCCGTCGGTTTCATGTGGCTCAAAGCCTTAATAATTTGTTTTTGTGATTGTAAGGAGAAAGAGCTTCCAAAAATTAATCTCCAATATTTTATTTGGAGTAACTAGTCACATACCTTACAATATTGGCACTTTCCATTTTAAAGACAAGTCATATTTGTTTACAAAACTTACCTTCTATAAAGAATGTTTTCTGATTGGTTCCCAGCCCTGGACAAGGAACAAATGAAATAGTGGCTTTGTAGCCCGACTTTTAAATAGCGATTTGTCAAAGGTTTGTGTAGAGGAACGATATCACAAAACCTTAACATTGTGAAGACATATTGTTAATTGTTAGGCCATTATTTACACACTGAATTGTCGACGGATTTTTCCGTTATTTCCCGATCATGACAAGGAGCACACGGCGGGTGTGACCGGTCGGCAGGGGATGCTCACTCTTCCATGGCACCTGATCCCACCTCTGATGTTTAGAGGTCCGTGTTTGCTCTGCTCCTATTTTGTATTGTTTAATGGACTTTTGAGCTTGAATACTGTTCGTTATCTCCATATATTTCATTGTCCTGAAAATCTCATTTTTGCAACTTTTTGAAATTAACTGCTGAAATTAACATTTTTTGCCCTTGCTTTATTAAGATTTGATCCTGTCTCTCTGTAACCCGTCACACGGGTTTCTGGATCATATCTCCTCGTTCGAATAAAATTCAATCATTAGTCAAGGAGCAAATGTGAGGGTCATTATTGTGACAATTGCCTTATTATTTTTGGTCAAAATCTGCTTTCAGGAAAACAATTTCAGTGTCAAATTTTGCATTCGTAATACACGTGGTCTAAGTAATACTAGTATTGATTTGAAGAGTCATGTGTCAAAAACTGATGAATTGCCTTTGATTCATTTTTCAAAATAAATTGTACTAATTGTTTATGTGTATTTGTGTGAAGAGAGATGCTGTGTAGAGCTATTTAAGTTATATGACATTTTGTACAGCATACTTACAATATTTTTGCACTATAATATGTTTTCATAATAAGTTTGTGTATATGAGATTTAGTATAACCCAAGTCTGATTCTGATGCAAGATGCTTAGTGCTTACCATTTGGGTGACAGGAATTCTGCTAAAGGAAACAACTGAAGATGTTCCAAAAAAAGACATTGACCTGTATTTCTGACTGTCAAGACACTTCATTTGTTGAGCATGATATTGACTGAAATGATTTATAGCTAGGGATAGATTTCATTCATAAATGAATTCACAGGCAATTAAATGTGCAACAAGCCATCTCGCTCTACTCTGGTAATGAAGTTAGCCATTATTTAGAGCCATTGTTACAATTCAATCAAACTTTACACGCAAGGCAGTTCATTATCGTTCTCGTTCATGGTTGATACTGCTCATCATTTCCGGTATTTTGCTGTAGTACAATGCATCCTTATAAACCTGCATAAAACATTGTGCAATTTAACAAATGTTTTATTGAGTAACTTATTTGTTGAATTTAGTCGACTGCAGCATAGATTTTTCAAAGTCTTGAAAAAAAAATTAAAGTACTCAGTATTCTAGTACCCAGTCAAGAGTTTTCTTGTGAATTTGTCGTGGGAAGTACTGAATTCTGGTAAACCGAAATCATTCCTTCTGTAATACTCTTTCAAAAAAAAGACCTTAATGGTAACCTGACAACAAAGCTTTATGATAAACGTGATGACTTCAAATTTCAATGGTCAACTTCCCCTACTTATGTAGCAATACACCCTTATCGCCTGCATATGGGGGTTTTGTCTCCCAGTTGCTTCGATACGCAAGAATATGCTCTACGTATGAACAATTTCTAAAACGAGACAAGCTATTGACAAACAAGTTGATAAAACAAGGATATCAACGGTCTTGTTTGAAGTCATCTTTTAGCTAGTTTATAGTCGCTACAATGACCTTGTCAGCAAATACGACTTATCATTGAGTCAAATGCTGACTGACGTTTTTCATACTAATTGTTAGACCATTATTTATACATTGAATTCTCTACGGATTTTTCCGTTTTTCCCGATCTTGACAAGGGGCACACGACGGGTGTGACCGATTGGCAGGGGATGTTGACTCCTCCATGGCACCTGCTCCCACTTGTGATGTTTTTGGAAGTCCGTGTTTGCTCTGCTCCCGATTTGTATTGTCTAAATAAACTTTGGGCTTGAATACTGTTCGTTATCTCCATATTTCATTTCATTGCTTTGAAGAGTGTATAGTTTGTTTTTTTTGTTTAACGTCCTTCTCGAGAATTTTTCACTTATATGGAGAGGCCAACACTTCCCGGGGGGGGGGGGGGGCTGCAAATTTAGACCTATACTCGGCACCAAGGGCCATTGAGCAATGAGGATTCTTTTCGTGCCAGCACCCACTGCGACACGGGACCTCGGTTTACACAGTCTCATCCGAAGGACCGGCCTCCATGTCCCGCAGTGGGATTCAAACCCGCGACGTTAGGACCTGTACTATACCGCGACTCTAGAGCAAATGCTCTAATCACTGCGCCACGATGGCGACTAAAGTACATAGTTTTAATTTTAATTATTTAATAACAAGTTTAGTACTATACTTACTAAAGATATATGTACTGAAAAAGGAAACAAAAGAGGTAGCCTCTGTAAGTTGAACTCTTAACAAGCAAATTTAGAAAGTTGTGGTCGCCCGCTTTCGGGGGATTTTTTGGTTGAATTGCAGTGATCTATGGTATATTGTAACTGTCTTGAATGTCCATCATACAGTAAAGTTTTATATTTGTTCTGATGCACAATGTACGGCCTAAATCAAATTTGTTTAAAAGTCAACTTCGAGGTCTAGGTCATGAGCGCAGGCACTTGTACCTTTAAATAATTTTTATTTCCCCTTACTATTATAATATCACAAGGTATCTGACTCCAAATAACATTCAGTACCCCCCTCTTTGCCCCTCCCTCCCCCATAATTGCAGTCTTTTACGTTCTCAGAGAATATGCGATGGAAAATGTTTATTATAACTTTTCTCTTCTACGACAATTTATCTACAAAATCCTCAATGGCATGCTTACTTTTAATTGTCTTCTATCTGTGTAAACAACCTCCAAACTTTGCTCGCTGGCTGCAAAACTGGTTTTACGCCACAGGATGCTATGTACATGTAGCAGTCCGGAGCAAAAGGCATCTCAATGCTTAATTATTGTAATTACTAATTATGATGTTTTCACTTTTTAAATTTTCCATGAATAATCTACTATATTTTCCCGATGTAATTTTAGAATAAATCCAAAGATTTTCTGCCAGAGACTAATTATATAGCATTGTGATGTCGGCGAGCAATATTTGGAGGACGCTGTTTAAAAGAGATAAAAGAAAACATAGACAAGCATGCTGTATTTGGTTTTGTTGATACATTATTGTAGGAGAGATTGTTAGTCAAATGTTTTCGATCCACTGCATTTTCTCTGAAAGCAAAACTGACTGCAACTCTGGGGAGGGGTACTCCTTTTAATTTAGAGTTAGATACCTTGTGTTATTGTTTTACTATGGTGTAAAAATTTTATTACAGAACTACATCTGTAAGTGCCTGTGGTCATGAGGTCAAATTCATAGTACATTCGCAAAAGTCTTGTCACAGGAAATGCACATGTGAAATTTCACTTCATGTTGCAAAAGGTACAGAAAAGGTTTTTTTTTATTTCAAAGAAAGTAAAACTTCAAGGTCATGAGGTACAAAAATATAGTACACTGGGAAAGGTCTTGTCACAGGTAATATACATGTGAAATATGAAAGCTCTTTCTTATCTCATTCAAAATTTATGACCAAAGTTAAACTTTTTGTGAACAGACGGTGAGAAGATTGTCAGACTCATCGACATATATATATATATATATATATATATATATATATATATATATATATATATATATATATATATATATATATATATATATATGTGTGTGTGTGTGTGTGTGTGTGTGTGTGTGTGTGTGGGTGTGTGTGGGTGTGTGTGTGAGGGTGTGTGTGAGAGTGTGTGTGTGTGTGTGTGAGGGTGTGTGTGTGTGTGAGGGTGTGTGTTTGTGTGTGAGAGGGGGTGTGGGTGTGTGGGTATGTGTGTAAAACGTACTTTACGCGATCGCTATACAGAAATTAACTGTGTCAACATGCAATCCAAGTTAAAAGACAGGGGATCCCAAGGGCATAGATAATATCTGTCAATTAATTGATAATCACGAATGTCTTGCAACATATAGTGCTGATTAAATAAAAAGGGAATTTGGTGACATCCGGAGGTTGGGTATTTCCGTCCCTCTTAAGGGAAATTCTGTGTAGGCTTCAAATTTCCACACCCCCAGTTTTTGCCAATATCCACATAAAACAGGCAGGTGATAAAAGATGTCGGAACTAGACTCTCCCTATCATGAACTTAATTTTTTAAGAAATCATAGAGTCCTAACATCTGCAGGTTTGAATGCCAGCCATAGATTTGTAATGAGTTGTGATTGTTATAAAATACATTGTACAATATAACACAATGAAAGAATTAGTAAAGCGCCAAATTTGTCAATTTTATCCCAAAGTGCTTAACAGCATCAAAATAAAATATTTGAGACCGATATAAAAATTACAAATGGAAAATAAAGTTGACTAAAAGTTTAAGTGAAATTCATAATCATTAAGAAGACGTAAAAATACACAAGTTCTGAGGCATACTTTCATTATTAAGATACAATCGATTCCAAGCAAATAGTTTTTTTTCTTCAGGGCACACATGCGAAGTTTTCGTGCTTGTCAATGAATAGTAGCACCATGCATATGGTGGTAAACCATGAGATTTTGTGCTGAACGAAGTGAGGCACCAAATCGAATTGCGAGGAAAAAGTTGAACAACATACTTAAAACATTGCTGTGATGTCATTCCTTTGTTCTTGTGATTTAAAAAATTACCTGTGGGAGTCCGATATTAGTGAACAGTCTAATATTAATCGTAACTGATCATACTGATATCCTTCAAAATTGGACTGTTACTGAACAAACCAGAGGAACTGTGAGCACTGAGCTTACTATGTAAAAATGATATCCCCACCTCCCATATGTTTTTAATGGCAAAGTTCATGTTTTGCTATGGAAGACCCGATATATAAGAGTCCGATCCAAAAAAAAAAAAAATAATAATAATAAAATAGGAGGTGCTCAATGGCACTACGTAACAAGACTCTGCGAAAGTCTCATAAAATTTTATTTAGTGATAAAGGAGGAGTTGCATATAAGAGACGAGTACCCCTCAATATTATAGAAAGAACGGTAGTGTCTATGTTTTGCTACTGGGAACCCGAAATATGTGTCCGATCAAAAAGTAAAATAGGAAGTGCCCAATGGCACTGTGTAAAATGATTCTGTGAAAGTCTCATTAAAGGATAACTGCACTTAAGACTGGGTTTTGGGTCTTTTTCCGCCGCTTCTGCTGCTTTTATATCTTAACCTTCTTTCACTTTTGTATATTCACTATGGAATTCTATCAATTTGGCACCAAATTTAAATGTAAAAAATGATTTTAGACTGTGATACAATAGAATAATTCTCTGATTTTTGTCCCTACTCTTTGTCAAATATAGAGATTTTACACTTACCTGCCCTTGATTAAACATTAGGTATGCATGAGAGGTGGAGCTAACATTTTAAGAATGGCTCTAAAATTAGACTAGATAAATAACAATGACATGTGTTAAAATACGTGATCACTCTTTCCCATCTCTCTCTTTATCCTGTATGGCACAAGTACACTACTAAAGTATTTACAAATTTTCCAAAACGAAATTAACAATATGAGCACGTACATGTAAGTAAAGAATATTTTGAATCGATGCCTGACAATTCAACGTGTTCGAGAAGAGTGTCCTAGTTAGCACAAAACATGCTATCTTACAGGTCACGTGACGGAATTCAGTATTCACAGAGTTACCTAAGGTAGGACATCACGTGGTGAATTATAATATTCAACATGCATGCCGTAGCCCTTGGTTACAACAGTGAGAGCGAATGTAAGAAGAAGCAGTTTTTTCTCTTTTAAACCATGAGCGCATGTTTGTCTATTAATCTCCTTTTGACACAATATTATTAATGCAAATATACAACTACTGTTAAACGGGGAACAATAGACAAACATGCGCTGACTATGTACAAAGTCAGTGAATAAGTGGGCGTCCTCATTATCGTACGGAGATTCACGATATTGTGATGACCCCACCTTTGAAAATAGCTTCGTACTTCGTAAATACATACTTTTATTTAATGTAATTACGTAAAGTTTTAGATTACATGTTGACCATTCCTGCAATTAAAAGAAAAATGCTTGTTTTGAAAGTTTATTTTTTCGCAATTTTCGCATGTCCTTAAGTGCAGTCATCCTTTCTTTCAATGGTATGATGAGTTGCGGATAAGAGATGTGTACCCCAAAGCGTAACGGACGATAGTATTGGATACCTTCATGTTTTGACACACTTCCGTTAAATTGATTGATTGATTGTGTGTAGTTTTACGTCCCATTCGAGAATTTTTCAATCATATAGAGACTTCACCATATACCGGTGAAGGGTTTCAAATTTAGACCTTTACTCGGCACTCAGGGCCATTGAGCAGTGAGGGATCTTTATCGTGCCAACTCCTGACGTGACACGGGGCCTCGGTTTTTAAGGTCTCATCCGAAGCACCCGCGACTTTCACTTCAAAGTGCCGAGCGCCTGGCGAAGGAACAGTTGCTACTTATTTTTTATCGACTTAGGTCAGTCTCGGCCGAGATTCGAACTCACGGCCTTCCGATCACGGAGCGAGCGCTCTACCGACTGAACTACTGTGACGGCTACTTGCGTTTGAAGTCTTGATTTCATTTCTTTGAATGCATAAATATCGGGTCAAAATTTGTAGAAAAACTGGTCTTCCTTCTTATTCATTCAAGAAGTAACTGTTTGGTCACATATAGCTCTAAACTTTTAGAACGTTGATTGCAATTGCTCTGAAGGTGGCACATCTTGGAAAGCGACTGTTCATGCATTGTTTTCAGAACTATCACTGCACAAAAGTGCTTTTTTGAAAGTCTGAAAAAAATTCTCGTATTTTTTTAAATAGCTAGCACCCAGGGTATTTCAATCCGTGGAAAATAAAGGATAACTCTTCCATAGGGATGTTTTAATTAAAATATTTTTTAATGCATCTGATATTTCCATATGTATGTTTTTTTCCGATATCTATATTTCACTTTGTTAACCTATTAAGCACATTCTAATTGTAGATAACCATGGAATGTTATCCGTCTGTTTTCAAGAAATGAAGTTTTTCCAGTTTTTTATGCTTATTTTTTGTTGAAAATTAAAATAAATATTTCTTGTCATTTTGTTTTTTTTATCAACACCATAATAGTTAACAACACCGTAATAGTTAACGATTGTCAATAATATTAAGTTTTTTGAAAAAAAGAAATTACAGAAGAAAAAAATCATTTCTGTATATTTTATTAAATTAATTTTAAAGATTCTCAAAATTACAATCAAACACACTGAAAGATGGGGGTATTTCAAATTCTACTAATTCAGGACCCAGATAGATAACTGCAAGACTACGCTGTGTTGACCTGAAATTTATGCTCGTGAAAAGTTATGAAAGCTTAAAAAACAACCCCGAGACGAAGCATGTGATGATCAACGAGGATCTGACCAAGCGCAGAGACAAACTCCTATTTATGTGTCGGCAGCTTTGTCGTCAACGTTATATTCAACAGGCTTGGTCATCCAACGGAAAAATCCGCATCCGTGACAACAATCAAAAAACACATCTCATCAGACATGAGAACGATCTCTGTCCGTTCGGCCACATCCCCATGTAACTGCATCTACCCGTCAGCCTTGACATCTCTCCTTTCTATATATATGTGTGTTGTGATTGTCTATGTATAATTATACATATAAAACAACAACTAATTGACATACATGTCTGCTATTTGTGTTAATAATCATAATCATAATGGGTTCTTTTTCTTAAGCTGTTCATATTTTTTTTTATAGAGCCTTAAAAATTTGTCTATTTTTTTTTTTGCAATTCTAAATCCACAACTATTCCACCACATTTATGCTTCTGAATCTAGTTAAATTTTGTACATACATGTACTTTGTTTTAAGGGCTATGCTCATAAACAACCAGTATTACAATTATTTCTGCAACTCCGTCGTTAGACTACCCCCAGTTTTTAAAAGTCTCAACGTACCATCATTTACAGGGAATCCCCTGTTGTCTTTTCTTACTTATCCAACTGTTTCTTGTTCTTCCAGTTTGGTTCTATTGTACATATTGTATCTGCTGTTCTTGTTTATATTGTGTTTATATCTCACTTATTTTTTTTGTTAGTAACTTTTTTATTACATTATGTGTTCAAAATTTAAGTCGTGCAAGCTTTATTTACATATATCAAGTGGTTAATGTAGCAGTTCAAATTTTGGCAGCTATTGATTGCAGCCTTCTACTTCCAAATTACATGTATCAAAAGATAGATAATGGGTAATTCACTCGATGAATATCGAGCTGCAATCGGTTTATTCTACTTATCAGGTAGAGGAACATCTAAAACATGTTTGTGGTCGGTGTTTCCATGCACATATTTATTTCAATTACTCAGAAACATTCTTAAATTACTTAGTCATTGCATGAAATTTACTACACATAATTCTGTGTATATCAATTTTCATTTACATTGTTTACGTTTGTTCTATTGGCATGGAGGTCAATCCGGGGCCTACCATCGAAAATGTCCTTGACATTTTACACCTCAATATCCGAAGTATTAGACACAAAATCGATCATTTAAACTCTTTTGTTCATGATTTCGACATTTTATGTTTTACAGAAACCCATCTGGACCATACTGTACACAATGATGATTTACACTTGGATGGGTTTTGTAATATTTTGAGAAAAGATTGAAACTGTTTCGGGGGTGGTGTTATGATTTATCTGTCTGAAAAAATACGGGCTATCAGGAGACAGGAATTTGAAACAGCTGACGTTGAATGCATATGGATTGAAATTGATAATCATACCTTTAACTATTTTTTATGTTGTGTATATCGTCCGCCGAACTCCGATAGTAGTTTCTGGACCAAACGTTCATGGTGTATTGATAAAGTAGGTGAACAATCCAATAAGATAGCAATAGTCGGTGACATAAATGTTGATCTCTTTACTGTTCCACAAACACATATCATCCGTGAAATAATCACAACACACAATTTAGTTAACAATATCCATGAACCCACAAGAACTACGAACATGTCGAGCACGCTGCTTGACCCAATTTTTTCTTCTATTGATATTCAAGTATGCGAATCGGGCACATTAGTAATGGACTCATCTATAAGTGATCATAGAGCTACTTATATCTCGCTTTTCTCTAATATAAACTACAATCGTTCTTACAAAAGAAAAGTGTGGGCTTATAAAAATGCGGACTTTGGAAAATTAAATACTTTGATACAAAATTGTAATTGGGATAAAATCATCAATGAAGCTGATACTATAAATATGGCCACTGAAAATTTCACATCTCAATTTCTTACTTGTGTTCGCGAATGCGTAGCGGAACAAACAATAACCATTCGTCCTCGTGACAAACCATGGTTCGATTCTTTACTAAGGAAAACAATTAGAATTAGAAACCGTCTTCATAAAAAAGCACAGAAAACTAAAAGAGAATCTGATAGGTCTGAATATAGAAAGGTACGAAACTCGGTTAACAATATGAAGAAACATGCTATGGCAAATTATTACGACAACATAGAAACGTATTTAGAGGACTCGAGTAAAAAAAATAATAAACTTTATTGGAAACTAATGAAGGATTCATTCAATATTAAACTCTCTAACGAGATACCACCTATTCAAATACATAATGATGAAGGTGTTAAAAAGTTGGCTTATTCTGATTTAGACAAGATTGAAGCCTTAAATTCTTATTTCTCGTCTATTTCAACTATAGACGATTCAAATGAAACACTACCAAACATGTATAAGCTATGTAGTAACACATTTTGTAAAATATCAATTGAAGAACAGGAAGTAGCAGATATTATTTCAATACTTCCCGTAAACAAAGCTATAGGTCCCGACTGTATTAGCCATAAAATGTTAAAATCCACTGTTCATTCTGTTGTTAAACCACTTACTATGTTATATAACAGGTCCCTATCAGAAAAAATATTTCCATCTTTTTGGAAAATAGCTCATGTCATTCCTCTCTTTAAAAAGGATGATCCCTCTTTGGTTTCTAATTATAGACCTGTGTCGCTGTTATCCTGTGTTAGTAAAATTATGGAAAGAATTATTTTTAAACATGTGTACAATTATTTTCATAGTAATAAACTGTTTTATCAATATCAAGCCGGATTTTTACCTGGTCATTCTACTGTATATCAATTATTAGAAACATATCATAGTATTGTACAAAACATTGATGATGTTAAATTATGTTGTATGGTTTTTTGTGATTTGTCAAAAGCATTTGACAGAGTATGGCACAAAGGTCTCATTTTTAAATTACAAACTTATGGTTTATCCGGGGATCTCCTCCAGTGGTTTTCTAGTTATCTAAACCATAGGTCACAAAAAGTAATGTATAAGGATTTGTTGTCATCAAGACTTGATTTATTTGCAGGTGTACCACAGGGCTCTGTCTAGGGGCCACTTTTATTTCTGATATATGTAAACGATGTTGCTGAAAATAGGATGTCCATGTGTAGGTTGTTTGCTGATGATAATTCGCTCCAACGAAGTTCATACAATATTTTAGATATCGAATACAAGCTAAACCACGATTTACATATTTTAGAATTATGGTCAAATAAATGGCTTCTAAAATTTAACCCATGTAAAACAAAGGTTGTTTTCTTTAACACGAAGTCTATTTCTGTCCTGCCTAAATTATTCTTTAAAGGAGATAGACTGGAGTGCGTTCCATTCCATAGACACTTGGGCTTATTATTGTCACAGAATCTTACCTGGTCTGCATATATTGACGGTATTGTAAACAATGCTTATAAAAAACTTGGGCTTTTGAAAAAACTAAAGTTTAAATTGAGTAGAAATAACCTCTCAAAATTGTACACTACATTTGTTAGACCAATGCTTGAATACGCTTCTATTGTTTGGGATGGTTGCTCTGAATATGATTCTGAAAAACTTGAAAAAGTACAACTAGCTGCGGCTAGAATTGTCACAGGACTTCCTATTTTTGCGTCCACAGAAACACTTTATTTAGAAACTGGTTGGGAGACTTGAAAATTTAGGCGCTATATTGCAAAAATGACTACTATGTTCAAAATTTATAAAGGGACTGTTCCTGAATATTTAAGTAATATTATACCAAACAAGCATGAAAATGTATCAAAGTACAATACCCGCAACAAAGAGCAGTTTATTATCCCAAGATGTAGATTAGAACTATTCAAAAGGTCATTTGTACCAGACGCCGTGAAACAATGGAACTTATTAAAATTAGAAACAAGAGAAGCCATTTCAATTAATTCATTTCGTAAAAACTTAAGAGCTTGTACAAAAATCAGCTATCCGCCAACGTATTTTTCTTTTGGCAAACGCTACACAAACGTAATTCATAATAAACTAAGACACAACTGTTTACTTAATTATGATCTATATAGACGCAATATCGTCAACATGCGGAAAGTATGAAGATGTTTATCATTATTTTTTTGCTTGTAGAAATTATGCAAATAATAGGAACAATCTTTTCAATCACCTGTTTTTGCTTGATGAATTGGTTACAATTGACACAAACCTGTTATTATGGGGTGATAATGATTTGCCTGTACTTACTAATAACAATATTTTTGCTGCTGTTCATAAATTTACTGATGAAACATGTAGATTTTAAATTGACGTCTTATTCACTTTATATATCACTTGAAAATATTATATTTTAATGTATTATTTGTATGACATATTGTTATATTTAAGGAGAGGAACCAGTAAGTTGCAAGAACTTGTTTCCAATCCTTTTGATTAATTCAATAAAATATGTTCAAAACAAAACAGGCAAATAAATATGTAGAAGAAATTTCGTCTGGTATCCCATCTCACCTCACCCATGCTCCCTGCTCTAATGAATACATTTATCTATCATTGTACTATTTGTCAATTTCCAAACTCAGGCATGCAATGAAACCTTCTCTCTCTCTCTCTTTAAATTGTCTCCATTGTTTTTATAAATCTCTGTATACAGTTGTAAAAATTGATGAGATTCGATTCAATTCATGTCTTTGATTTTCCCTCTACGACCCAGCTCTTTGTATGTTTTTTGATTGTTTCGATTATACTGTGTTTTGATAATTGTATGTGTTTATGAAATTCAAGCGATTTGTAACGAACGGCACCTACTGCGACATGGGAACTCGGTTTATCGATCTCATCCGCAGGACCGGTCTCCACGTCCCGCAGTGGACCCGCGACGTAAGGATCAACTCCTTACTCCGAGATTCTAAAACAAACGCTGTAACCACTGCGCCATGCGGGCGACCTGTCAAAAAGTAAAGATTTCTCAAAACACCACTTTTATGTACCATTTTCTTAATTCTTTAACTTTGTAAACATTTTTTTAAAATTATGTTTTTAGTTTTGTTATAGGAAAAAAAAGAATACTACACACTTTGAAGACATGGAAGACTTAAAAATTATGCCAAGTCTACTTCCGGGTATAGAAAAATATATCATTTTAGAACTGAACAGGAAATATCATGCTAAATTTTAGCTTTCGGTTTGCTGCGAGAAGCGATATTGGTTTCCAATTATTGTTCTTGTTCAAATCACATTGCGGTTGACACCTGAAAGTACCGGAAGTTCAAAAGAAGAAATAATCAAAGCAAAAACTTGTTGTAAAAGGCATGGAATCAATTTATCAACGTAGGGATCAAAGACAGCCCATCAATAAAAAAAAAAGTAAGGTCACGTGATTGATAGCTAGGAAACAATGACAGATGATCGACAGAAATGTAAATCCTGGAATTTCGATACTGTTTATCAATGATTGATTAGATGATATAACTCAATTCCATTTCCCTGAACAATTGATGAAATTCATGTACCGTACTTTCCTTTAGTTGTTATCACTAGACCTGTGACCCATCTAATGATCACAATAATGCATCCATGACTCTGAACACGATATCTCGCCATTTTTCTATATCATTTATAATTCCTCTTCGATGTCTGCATATCACGAACACAATTCTCTACCTCCACCATCCAAAATTTCGGGTGCTGTATTTTTTTCATTTTAGATATATGAAGTAATAAATGAATTTTAAGAAAAGAAAGAAAAGAAAACAAATAGAAAACTTATATAAGCAGTCAGTTTTTGATATACAAGTATATATTGATAGATTTGACGAATTTCTGATTGACAAGCAAATAGATAAATAGAAACGACATATTTCGATATGTTTGATAGGCATAAGTATATTTGGAAACCGTCACTAAATGCGAAGAACTGAAGATACCTATGTAAGTGCAAGAAGATACCTCTAAAAAGACGTTAATAGTAACTACAAAACTTTATGATAAACGTGACTTCAACTTTCGCCAATTTTTGGCGATTGACGAACAGCATTTGTTACAGGAAATATATTTTCATGTAGAATAGAATCGTTTTTACAGAACTAAATAGAGGTACTGTGAGCACTGAGCTCATAAAATGATACCCCCGCTCCCATATGAGTATTATGACGAAGTTTATTTTTTGCTATAGGAAAGCCCAAATATCTGTCTGATCGAAAGAAAAAGTAGTAGGTGCACCATAATACTATGTAATAAAGATTTTATGAGAGTATCATTAAATTTTATTCAGTGATATAGGAGGAGTTGCAGATAAGAAATGGGACCCCTGATATTATAGAAAAAATGGCACTCTCCATGTTTTGCTGTGGGAAACCTGAATTATGAGTCCAATCAAAAAGAAAAATGAGGTGCACAATGGCACTGTGTAATAAAGGTTCTATGAAAGTATCATTAAAGTTTATTCAGTGGTTTAGGTTTATAAAAAAGAATGTCAGTGCCCATGTTTTGCTATGGGAAACCTGAAATATGTATTCGATCAAAAAGTAAAATAGAAGGTGCATAATGGCACTATGTAATAAAGATTCTGTGAAAGTCTCATTAAATTTTATTCAGTGATGAGGAGTTGCGGATAAGAGATGGATACCCCCAGTATTATAGAAAAAATGGCAGTGTGTATGTTTTGCATCGGGAAACCCGAATATGTCCGACCAAAAAGTAAGATGGAAGATGCACAATGGCACTATGTAACAAAGATTCTGTGAAAGTCACGTTGAATTTTATTCAGTGATACAAGAGAAGTTGCAGATAAAAAACGGAAGGACGGATGTACAGACGGACGGACGGACACCCCCATCACTATATACACCCCCGCTTCTCGCGCGGGAATGTAATAATGTCCATTGTGTTCCGATCCCTTTATTCTGATGTCACCATTGTAGACAAAATCTCTTTTATATCTTGGCTAGGGAAAGATTAATGGATAAACTAAGATTTTTTGTGATCAAAGATTGTTTATTGAAAAGTCTATTACAAAGATAATTAGAACTGTTGCAACATAATTTAGGATCTTATTGTGATAATATACCTCCAATAAAGATCTCAAACTTTTATGGCATCTTCGTAATTACGGACAAAATAATCTAGCATTTTTTTATGCTTTCCTTTCTGAGAAGACACGGAGTGATTTCAAAACTTTATTAGTACACTCTTGAACGGGCAGAATAAATAACACTATATAAAGCGTTGGCATTTGAGCCCGTTTAAGTTATATCTTATTAAAGAACAAATTCTTAACCACAACGTTTCCTCTCAGACAATATTACGCTGAGCGCAGAAGAAAAAAAAACTGTTTAATGATTATGGCAATTATTAGACAATCCCAGTGCGTAACCTTTGTTCACTGTATTATACATGAAATGTGAAGAAAATGAATAGTGATCATTCTCAGAAGTTCCTTTAAACAATTCAAATTATGAGCAGAAACAACACCTCTGAATACAAAAAATGGATCAGGTACCATGGGGGAGTAAGCATCCCCTGTCGACCGGTCACACCCGCCGTGTGCTCCTTGTCAAGATAAACGGAAAAATCTTATGTCATTCAGTGTGAAAATTTGTATGAAAGACGCGAGTCAACATTACATGATATACCACAAAAGACAACTATCCCCAAAAGAAATACTAAATAACTTTTTTTCTTCTTTTGCGTTGGAGGCAAGGTGTGAAAAGAGAGAGACGCTTTGAACCTGATAATATGACGTGACTTGTGTCATTGATCCACAAGTCAAGTCTGATTCTACAGAACTGACAATTTGTATTAAAAAAGATACTTACTACTTTTTACGTATTGATTTCTCTAAAGGTTCATGTTTAAAGTCTTATTTAAACTAGGGTATTAATTCTTTAAATAACGATATAATGTAGAGAGAGAGAGAGAGTTAACCGTAAAATGAAATTTCTCTTAGTGTTGAATACATGTATTTTCAAATCATTACATTATTTAAATAAAAATTATTTTTGTTAGCTACTCGTATCAATGCAATTTACTTCCATACATGTTTTGGTGAAATATGGAGATAACGAACAGTATACAAGCTCAAAGTCCATTAAAACAATACAAATCGGGAGCAGAGCAAACATGGACCTCTAAAAACATCAGAGGTGGGATCAGGTGCCATGGAGGAGTGAGCATCCCCTGCCGACTGGTCACACCCGCCATGTGCTTCTTGTTATGATCGGGAAATAATCGGGAAATTGGTGAATTTACCAGTTATACTCGTTTCTTTTAGCAAATGACATTATATTTGATAGCTTGAATTTTTTTCCCTACACTAATATATCATTATTCAGACAAATCTAACTTAACATACAATGTTAACATTGGGAGAGCCTTAAAATAAGCAAGTTCTTTCCCAGGATACAATGCGTCAGCTATATAAATGCTTTGTGTAGCCTCTCTCTTTTTCCTAAATGACATATTTTCTATTATAACAGTATATCATACTTTAACAAATATTAACTTTTTTCTGAATAACACTGCATTAAGTTTATTGTGCAAGCGATTAAATTGTGCATGGAAGAACCTTTGCGCTGAATTAACATTTAATTATCATTATTTAAGTAAGCCATTTACACATGTGTGTCATTGCATAGTCTAAAGATGTACTTCATTTCAAGAATAGTCACATTCATGAAAACCATGACTGACATGGCTTGAGTTCAGCTGAAAAGGGGCTGTAGATAGAGCTATTTTTGATTGAATATGTTAAAAAAAATCGGCATGATTTTGGTATTTAAATAAACTGAGCAACCATCGAAATTTACTTTACATTATCTATATACCGTGTATGCAAGGTTATTTGATTTGGGTAATTAATTATATTTTTCTTTGGTTATAATGTAATTTTTTAATCTTAACGCCGTATAATTTGAGCTTTGAGATGCTATCTTTCCGACAAATGGCGGCCATGACGTCATCGTTTAACAATCTTGGAAAACTGTGCCTCGGTTCTGCAAGATAAACAGTAAATACGACGCAAAATGAAAATAGACCAATTTAATACAAAAAAGATCAAACCAGCGCAACTGATCTGCAATTTCCATGGAGAAAAGTAATAATTCGCAGTGTAAATGAGATTGTGTTCACCGCACAATCCATTATTAATAAAAATAAATGGCATCCGACGAAATACAAGTTGTTTAGTTATAAAATAAAAGTATCAACTGTGATTAAAGAAATATCACAGATTCCTTGCAGGTACGACTGTTATGTAAATAACCACAATTTCACAGATTTTATTATCCGTGTCGTCATTAGGGACAAATCAATACACAAAAATATTAGTTAACTGATATTATTTTACCACTTCTGATCAATACATGATTTCATTTCTTCAAAAACATAGAATTTTCTTCCTTTTTAATTGCCTTTAATTATAAAGGCTAAATAAGTACAGTTTACTTAGAGGTTAAATATTTTGAACCAATTAACTTCTGGGAGTCGCCAGAAAATAGGCCTAATCCTTGGCGTCTTGTCGTCCTCCAGCAAGTGCTCCAGTAAGACCATAACTTCAATTTGTCATCCTGTTTTCCAGTGTCATAGGACATTCGTGGTTTCAAGCTCAAACGTTTACTCTGAAAAAAAAACTAAAAGTCTTTATTTAAAAATCAGTTGATGTTAGTAATAATTCAAATATCGCTTTTCAATAATTAAAATAGCATTTGTTTTGATTTTTATCAAAACACACGCTTAAGCGCCTCCTACACCAGAAGACAAGCGATTCCCCCTCCGATTTTACTTAAGAAATTTTTCTTCAATTAGAAAAGATCATGGTTCGAAAAAAGGGAATTTATGTAGTACATAGAATAAAGCTACATATTGCAGATTTCATTCGGGAAAAAAGTCACAAAGGACAGTAGTCTGGATTACAGAGAAGATAGATCGTTCCAGAAATTGGAAAATACCTTCATGGGGACATAATTTTCTTGGTGTAAATTATAAATGATACTATCTATGTTTACAAATTGGGTGAGGTAAGAATTTTTAAAAAAGAAGTTCTCAACTAAATAACAGTAATAAGACAATGACTCTACAACATGGCCGATTGTCCAATACAACATTGCCGATTGACCAATACAACATGGCCGATTGTCCATCAAGGCTCATTCCCTCTGAGACACACTTCTAATTTGCACACACACACACACAGAATTTCTGTCACTGCGTTTGCTATGTGGCTTACTGTTACTATTGTAGTACATGTATTTCTTACTCTTCGTCGATGTTTTCCTTGTCATAAACTTTATAATAACATATATTTATTTTTATTCAGAAATATTTCTGTGGTCATTATTTTGAAATAGATTTCTGTGGTCATCATTTTAAGATATACATGTGATTTTGGGGTCTTTTATTTTGAGAACTGAAAACAATTTAACCATGCCACAGAAGAATTTAATGACACGTTATTTTTGGAAGGAATATTATTTGAAGCAATTGTAATCGAATATAAAATAGTTTCCATTCAGAACCTCTCGTGAGGCTGATGCAGTTAATATCAAAATTGGATTGGAATCTGACAACTGTAGAAAACCTTCAAATAATCGGCATAGCTTGGATATTTAAGTTAATTGATTGTGTTTATGAATAGCCATACATGGATTTCTTCGAGTTTATCTATTACGCATCAAAAATGATCCTTTTTCGTTCAGATTATGATCCTTGACCTTCAATTTACATGTAACTTATATGCCTTCACTTTTTTACGAAGAGGACTATGTTCTTTTATTATTTTTATTGGACTAAACTTTCTTTTTAATTTTCAATTTAAAATACTACTGTTTTTTGTAATTTTCATTGTGTAACTTTGTTGCCTTTTACAGTATAATTTTAGATTAAGAAAGAATTCTATGAAATAATCAATTATCTTTTCCAGCACTACAAGACATATTTACATGTCTTTGAAAGACATTATTATTTATAGAAGATTTTGTCAATGAAGGCGTATATTTATGTGTTTCTTGCATTTTCAAGCATAAACTAAGTACATTTACAAAATAGGAGCGATGTCTGAAATGAAAGTGAATTACTGCTTTCTTCCTTTTTATAATTTGTATAAAAAGAATTCATGTAAAATAATTAAATTAGATATTCAAAACATTGTATTGTTCTAATGTACGGTGAAAAGATTTGCATAGCTTCATCACTTAACCGAACTCATTGCCAGTCTCTAAGGGTACATTAAAGCTTAAAGTATAACAAAAGTAGTATGTGTTCTTCTGCTAAGTGCAAAAAGGTCATATATGGAATGGTAAATGTTCATGATACAACAGATATATTAATTTTTTTTTTTCGGTTGCAGTTTAATGTAGTTGTACTTTCAGTTAACATAAATCGATCCTTAGCGAGATTAAAATTCCTAAAGTACGGTCTAGGCTTATCATGTTACTTTGGATTCCTCACAAAGTACAAACAATTGACACATCTTTTACATTATATCATCTTTTTTTCTTTAAGAAAGAAATCGTTTATTTAGAGCTATCAACTAAACTATTTTATAAGAGGGAGAATTCTATTTCCATGGTTTTGTAAGTTTTCGGGGCATCGCTCACCACGAGTCCTGGCATATGCAATAAAAACACACTTAGAATAGCTAGTAGGCCCCAATTGGTGAAACCGGAGTGGGCTATAGGTTTCCCTTACATCCGTCCATCTGTCTGTCAGTCACTCTGTTCCACTTAATTTTCCGGACTCATTCTCTACACATTTGCTGATATTAATCTGATTTTTCACTATGTGAGTCTTATGTCAAATAAATCTGCAACATGACTATTTTAAAATAGTCCCGCAGCAGATTTTATTTGATAAAATATGTCAGAAAGGGCACCACCTTGATGAGTTACAGAACAAGTTTTCATTTAGTCTCTCTTCTATTGACAGAATAACGTTCTTTGGACTTTGTGCCTTCATTTTTAAGGAGATTTAGACTACATATGCCGGTAGAGGAAAAGTATTGCTTATGCCCTTAAAATGTTTGTTGATAAAGAAAACAAACAAGGGATGCTGTTGTTCTGTTTAGTGCAGTTTGGTTAATGAGTATAAGTGGAGCAGTTAATTTGCATGAGTATTTTAAATAAACCAGTTTTTTTTTTATCGGTTAGAGTTTAATGTACTTGTACTTTCTGTTAACATAAATCGATCCTTTTTTGTATTCTTCCCAAAGTACAAACAATTGACATCTTTATCACCTTTATTTCCTTCTTTTTGTACTTATGGAGAAAATTCAAGCATAATCTTAATATAGTGCGACATGTATAAACTAAAGCTATTCTATGAGGCAGATGTAAGTTTGCAGGGCATTACTCTTCAAGAATCTTGATACATGTGTACAAAAAAATACATAGGGTTAAAATCCACTTAGAACAATAGTTATTGATAAAGAAAACACATTAAAGAAGGAACGTTGTTTGCTGTTGACGAATATAGTTAACACCAGAGGATCATAAAAACATTAGAAGAAATTGTTCTGCGAATACTCGGCAATCTCTCCAATTAAGTATAATGTTAGTTAAAGTTTTTATCAGTGTTAAGAGAACTACAAATTGGTGAGTTCGTGTGTTTCTTTAATTGACGTTATAAGTGTGTTCAACATTTACGGTTGTGTCAGGAAGAAACAGTGGATCAGCAAATTTTACATTTTGAGGGAGGAAACAAAGATCAAAACTGCGTCTTGAATTTTGCATTAATTGTTACTGATATTGACGAAGTAAGATGAAAGAGCTGCAATATCAGAAAATGCAAAGGGTTGAACTAATGAAATCGAGCGTTTTAAAACAGTAAAAAGAGGTCCCTCTCTGGACTATTAACTAGAGGATTCGTTTTTTTTTAAATCATTATCCCTGTGAAGATATGACTGGTATCTGGAATGCAAGAGAACTAAAAGATTTCTTTTAAAATTTACTATCCCTGTCCAGATACATGTATGTTTGTCATGACCTGGACTGGTAACAGGAATGTAAGAAAACAAAAAGATTCGTTTTCCCTCCTTTTGATCCCTGTAAAGATATTAGTGTGTTTGCTGTATTATACTCAGGTGAACGTTAAGGTCCTTGGGCCTCTTGTTTAATTTATTATGTTTGCCATGAGGTTTTTCCTCAGAGAAGTCTGACAACATGTGTGCGTTGTCATGAAGATATAGGTTTTTTAGTCCCCCACCGATGAAACCGGAGGGAACAATAGGTTTTTCTTTCTGTCTGTCTGTATATCTTTCTATCTGTCATTCAGTCTGTCACACTTGGGTTTTCATGCAGGCCTTTTTCTACAGGCTTGCAGATATTGAGCAATTGAGCAAATATTTGGTATGAGAGTGCTATCTTGAAAAGTAATCCAGTTTTCATTTTGTTTTGCTTTTTGACGGAATTACGACCTTTGAACTTACAGACTTAATTTTTAAGGGGAACTAGACTACACATACCCTTAAGGGACTAGCACTGTTCATGCAATACTTTGAGAATCTGCTTGTTTTAACTGTTTTTTTTCTTTAAAAAAACTTTCAGAACGTCTACATCTCAAAATTTATCACACTTCCTGGGAACACTTTGCATTTAGGAACATTATCAGCATTTTGATCTTGTGGGTTTTTTTCTCCACTTGGGAAATTAACTGTTGACAAATAAATAAACTGTAAAGGTTTCTTTTTCCAAAAACAGAAACTACGTTTTATTTCAGTTGAAAAGTTTGTGCACTTTGTAAATGTCTCTTGAAAAAAAAAATTACCATTATCAAATAGCTAATATATTGATTGTCCCAGGAAAAAAAGTATAGATTTTTTGTCTGATTACGGTGACTACGATAGTCAATCATAATGATGGATAATAGAAATAATCTCTGTTTGTTAATGAAACAGCAGGATGTCGAATCATAAACTCCAATATTTTAAAATAAACAGATAGGTCCAGCCCATATGCCCCGAAACAGAACATTTATCGTAATTATTTCTGCTCTTTCTTTCAAAAACAGCCCAACTGCAGGCATTTACAGCCTTCAACCGACCGGAAGAGCTTACTAGAATAACTAACAAATCTTTCTAGGAGTGTTTCAAAAGAGCAAAAGAAACATACATCACACCGTTATTATCAGTTATCATTATACATTATCGATCCTTCATGGGAAGTCAGAGAATTTGAAATTTTTACACCAAGAACACACAATGTATATTGACGTATTGATGATCGAGCAGCACTCTCTTCATTCTTTCTTCAAGCAGCGATTGTGTCTTTTTTTTTCAATGGTAAAATCTCGCTAGGACCGTCAGGTCTTTGATATATTGAATCTACGAGCGACATTCATTGTCAATTTTCTTTTACGAAATCTGAGAAATCCGTTTTTTAAACTCTTGTCAGTTGTAAAAAAAAATATGATTTTGCAAAGATTTCAGTTACCACAAAGCGTATTTAAGTGTTCTCCAAAGAGTCGCAGGAAGCCTAGTTCAGGGGCAATTTTTCTTTCTACATGGCCGTAAGTGGGTAGGCATAAGCTTCCTGATGGTCAATTGTCCTCTACAGACTAGAACTTCGAGACTAAATAGCTCTTAATACGAGCATACCTTTTCCAGCCTTGAGGTGCCAACCGTTTCTTTTAATCTAGACTTTCATCTAAGTTGAACAATCTGAAAGCGGGTTTGATTTACATTAATTAAGTATCGTCAAAACACTTAATGACGGGACATAATACCTGGATGTCACAAAGAGAAAGACCGAATCTAGAATTGACAGTGGTTGCTACCCGCTGATGCCCATTATTTTCCGATAACTGTTGGCGTGTAGGAGGAGAGCGTATCCTACTCGATGATACAATCCACGACTAACTTGTTTATACAAAGTATCTTGGAACTGAGATGCACGAGACGTGAATCTGGATATTTTGTTCGCACTTTCTTTTAATTTGTGGAATTTAAACATTTTCTTATTTGGAGAGGATCCCGAGGTAAGATTTTAAAAAAATTATAATTTGTTTTTATAATATGTACATGGCGTGAATAATTTTAAAACTTTAATTTATCTATTTTAACCACACGATGGGATAATTTTTCTCTTCAATAGTAGTCTTGTTTCAAAACAAGCCAGGATGTAACCACATGCATGATTTTTATTTGTTTATTTATTATTTATTTTTACATATAAATGATTTGAATTTGTAAATCGAAGTATATTTTTAATTTTATATATATTGTGAATACAAATCACTTCCGGGCATATATTGTATTGATACATTGCCTTTTGTATTTACTTCTTCGATACCACATTGTATTTCAAATCTTACAAGTGGTTTTGCATGCTTTCAGAATAACCATTTTCTAAAACACCCTTCGTGTTTCCTGTCATATTTTGTAATTCCATTGTAGAATACTTCTGTGGCTTCCTTAAATAAAACTAGAGGTATTGTGAATTCTGAGCTCACAAAATCAAAATGACCCACCTTCCCCCGCTTCCACATTTGTGTGTAAATGAGTAAATGTGTGTAAATGAGTCGAGTGTAAATGAGATTATGTGAAAGTTTCATTGAATTTTATTCATGGTTTTAGGAGGATTTGTGTTAATTAAATGGCTATCCTCTTTATCGAGTATAAAATCCATGTTTTACAATTGGAAATTATGTAATGAAGATTCTCTGAAAGTCTTGTCAAACTTTATTCAGTGGTATAGGAGGAATTTCAGATAAGAGATTGATAACCCCCCCCCCCCCCAATGACAAATATGGAATGGCAAAATCCATGTTTTGCTATTGGAAACCCCAAATACTGTATGTGTCCAATTGAAATGTAAAATTAATAAGAGGTGCACAATGGCACTATGTAATAAAGATTCTGTCAAAGGTTCATTATATTTTGTTCAGTGGTATAGGAGGAGTTGAGGATAAGAGAAAGACACCCCAATAGCATAAAAAAGAATCGTAAAGTGGGAAACCCCAAATATGTCTCTGATCAAATAGGAGGTCACAATAGCACCATATAATAAAGATTCTGTGAAAGTTTCATTAAATTTCATTCAGTGGCATAGAAGGAGTCGCAGAAAAGAGATTGGTGATTTCAAGTATAATGGCAGGACGGACAACGGACAGACACCCCCACCGCTCTATACCCTCGCTTTTCAAGCGAGGGAGGGGGGTAATAAAAAATAAATGGAATCCAATTTCCGTAAGCAAATCGTCAAATACATGAAAATAAGCTTCTTCGTGCAGTCTAATTAAAATTAGTCCCTAAAACGTAGGGTCTAATTTTAATTAGACTGCTTCTTTGTGCAAATAGAATACTGAAAACTGAATTATTTCGGAGCAAAATTGCAAGACGTTTCAATGTGCATCATAAAACCGTACAGACTTAATGGGATTGTATCAGGAATTCGGTAACGTACGAGAGAGTTTACGGAGTAGACATCCTCCTGTAATGTCATAGAGACATAATAATTACATTGTCTGGGACACTTAAAGAAACGCTCGCAAATGTGAAATCTGATTGCCTCTAAGTTACTATCAGTTATAGAACCGTTTGCAACCGACCCCGAGGGCACAATTTTCTCCAGAGTCCAGTAGTACGACCTATACTGTAGCAGTTCGAAACGAGAGGCCTTCGGACGAGACCTTAAAAAAGGAGGCCCCGTGTCATGGCAGGCGTTTGCACGATAAAGATCCCTCACTGCTCAATGGCCCTGAGTGCCGAGTAAAGGTCAAAATTTGAAGCCCTTCACCGGTATATGGTGACGTCTCTATATGAATGAAAAATTCTCGAACGGGACGTAAAACAACATACAATCAATCAATCAATCAATCGAAACGAGAGTAGTATAGGCAACACTTCCGGTGGAATGTAATACTGCAGAAACATTCAATTTCATGACGAGACGAATCAAGGTTTCATTTCGACAGCGATGCCTGACGATGCATGATCTTGTTGAGCTGGGAAGAGTTATTCTGACAGTTATCATTTGGCGGAGGTAACGCGATGGAAAGGAGGAGGGTAGAAATTCCAGGTAATGACAAAACACCTTTTGTGATTGTCAGTGAAAACCTTCTGTTCTATCATGAAATAATCCCGTCATACAGAAATCAGGTTCAGCAAATCGTCCTGGAACATGTCCATGCTCAGCCACAGGTTGAACGTATCGTTCTACACTTTCTTGAGCATCAGAAAATCCATTCCTTCTGACTTTTCACTCAGAGAACACATGTGAGTGAAACGTCGCTTACATCACTGCGAATTCCTGTATTAAGGTTGTGGATTTGAACTTACCCGTCTCTGGAACCACTTTCCACGGGTTAACTAAGCCACATGTTGACATCTATGACACTTTGATATTTGAATGCTTGTTAAATTGATTAGTATTGACTGTTTTCATTTAATTTTTAACTAGAATTGTCCTTAGCTACAGAGTCTGACACATCTGTTTCATATTTGGACGTTAATGGTAATCTAACAACCAAGCTTTATGATAAACGTGATGACTTTAACTTTTCAATTGTCAACTTCCCTTACTTATGCAGCAATATACCTTCATCACCTACATACGGGGTTTATATCTCTCAGTTGATTCGATACGCAAGAGCATGCTACAATTTCTAAAACGAGGTAAATTATTGACAAACAAGTTGATGAAACAAGAATATCAGCAGTCTTGTTTAAAGTCATCATTTCGTAAGTTCGTAAAGTCGATACAATGACCTTGTCAGCAAATACAATTTATCATTGAGTCAAATGCTGACTGACGTTTTTCATACTAATTGTTAGGCCATTATTTACACACTGAATTGTCGACGGATTTTTCCGTTATTTACCGATCATGACAAGGAGCACACGGCGGGTGTGACCGGTGGGCATTGGATGCTCACTCCTCCATGACACCTGATCCCACCTCTGATGTTTTGGAGGTCCGTGTTTGCTCTGCACCTATTTTGTAATGTTTAATGGACTTTTGAGCTTGAATACTGTTCGTCATCTCCATATATTTCATTACTATAACAATGCTTTAAAATATTAGCAATACCTTATGTTATAAAAAGAATATACATGTACTGTAATAATTAGTTTAATTTGTGACCATAAAAGTCGCTATTCTATATCTCTGAAATATGCACCGTAACATTTTCCCGTTTTTTATTTGTCTGCAAAAAATGATCATAAAAAATGAAAGCTTTCCAGTCCTGTTTCATGATGTAGTTCTTTTTTTTTCTACCAAGTGTGTAAACGTCCATTTATTTATTTTTTTTCTGTTTGATGAATATATGGTAAAAAGACATCCTAACTACCTGAAAATAATATGTAGAAAAAAATAATGTGGAATTGGGTAAAATTAAAATGCTTTTCCATTGATATTAGCAGCGAAACACTACTGACGTTATCTTTGCATCAGTGTTTTTTTTTCTTTTATTTTTAAAGCTTTCTTCTGACTCTGATGTCCCCACAACAAAGACTCTTTGATACGGTTTGTCAGAACCAGACTGAATTTTTTTTAATTAAACCAAACAAAATTTGGTTTTTCCACTGTATTACAGTACTAATGTATGGACTGATTAGTTCTTTTAATCAATATGAAATCAACTTTACTTACAAAAGTACACTTGTACAACTTAATCAATTTGCAATTATAAAATATGCTTTACCATCATGTACTTTTGGTTAAGCCTCCATAACAATCTCAGAAGAGAACATCGTAATAATTAGAAATTGGTAAGTGATCTGGGGACATAGAATTAATCCAGTGGTAACACATTTTTTATATAACGTTCTTGACGATGTGTTTAATAAACTACTGTACATATTTTTTTGTGATTTTAGTTTGGAAAAACAATAGCATGGCATTTATTCGCAGGACATATTGACAAACAAGTTGATGAAACAGAGATATTAACAGTCTCGTTTAAAGTCGTCATTTCTCAAGTACTATGGTCGATACAATGACCTTGTTAGCAAATACAATCTATCATTAAGTCGAATGCTGACTGACGTTTTTCATACTAATTGTTAGGCCATTCTTTAAACACTGGATTGTCTACGGATTTTTCCCTTTGCCCGATCATGACAATGAGCACACTGTGGTTGTGACCGGTTGACAGGGGATGCTTACTCCTCCATGGCACCTGATCCCACCTTTGATGATTTTAGAGGCCCGTTTTTGCTCTTCTCACGATTTTTATTGTTTCAATGGTCTTTTGAACTTGAATACTGTTCCTTATCTCCATATTTCACATTAATGTTCTCATTTCACACAATGTTCAGTTGGCCGCGTGGCGCAGTGGTTAGAGCGTCTGCTTTAGAGTCGCGAGGTAAGGACTTGATCCTTACGTTGCGGGTTCGAATACCACTGTGGGACGTGGAGACCGGTTTTTCGGATGAGACCGTATAAACCGAGGTCCCGTGTCGCAGTAGGTGCTGGCACGAAAAAGATCCCTCACTGCTCATTGGCCCTGAGTGCCGGGCATAAGACACATTTGCAGCTCTCCACCGGCAAGTGGTGGCGTCTCCATATGAGTGAAAAATTCTCGAGAGGGACGTTAAACAACATACAAACAAACAATTACATAATATTCGCCCTTCTTAAAAGTTTTTACACTTCTTCCCTATTTTTGGTCAGAAATTAATTTATGCGTTGTAGACAAGTATATTTAAATGAATGTGATTTACGCAAAACATTTTGTTCAAAATTCATTTCTAATATCACTCAATAAAAAAAAACTTTCAATGCATGAAATTACCTATATTTTCTTATTTAATTCAAATCATTTAGCAAGACCATAAAATAACGTCATATTTACCATACATTTCTTTAACATTGCCCAACTTTCATGTAAATTATTTTGGCAATGGTAAATGAAAACTTGATTAAATGATTATGATTTATAAATTGCCTTTACACAATGAACAATGCCCATGCATTCTACTTTCTGTGTACAAATTTTGTTCGATTAACGAAATCACACGATTCTCCATTAGCTGAAGGGAGCGGAAATTTGCACGACTCTTTATCGGCGAGTTTTACAAGAAATGACGTGTTATCTGTCCTCCTTTCGCCAATCATTTACTGCTTTTACTCACTGAAGTGTCTGATTTGACATAGTTTTACTTGTAGTCTAATCTGAAGAGACCTTGCCTAAAGTTTTGACTGCGGTTCATTTTCCCTTAACATTGTCGAGAGTTATTGACGCATTATCATCAGTATGTCATTTTTTCCCATGTGCGTATAAATTTTTGATTTAAAAACAGCTAGGGCAGATCAATTTTATTTTCCCATTTAAATTTATCCGAGAACGCCAATGATATAATCCGCCGTTAGGAGACACCTCGCAGTCTATGTAAAGCGTGCTGTATACGACATAGCAAAAAGCTAATGAACATGTTAATAGATTTACGTCTAAATTAAAGTAAAGATACAAAAATGTTTTCTAAAACAAAAAAAAAAATGATTTTCGAATGAAATTTAGATTTCAAGGATACATTTTTTTTATTTTTATTGCAATTGTATCGAAATGCTTGAGGGATTACAAGATACGCGTTCCTTTTCCCTAAGCTGGTGTAAAGAAATTCGAAAAAATCAATTCCCGATTGCAAACTTCTTGTCTCTGCTCACTGAGAATCTCAGATATTAGCTTCCTCGTTTAATAACTTTTACTGTCATTGGGCCAAATAAAAAAGGATTGATTTTCCCGTTCATTCAGTCGTTACTTTACTACAAGTTGTGTAACGAAAAAGGTGAAAATAACAAACATTGATCAAAAAATCTACAAACAATACAAAACTGTGAACAGGGCAAAAAATATGGGAAAAGGTGCCTACGGAGGAGGATTTCGGATTTTTCGTAGTCAAATTAAGTATAAAACAAAGGCCTAACATGGCAGCCAAAATACGACCCAATGATAGGTTATTTTTGCTAACGAAGTCATTATAACGATCATAGAATTTACGAAATGCTGACTTTAACTTATCTGTCAGTAGTCTGCCTCGGTTTAAAAATTGATCTTACTCAGAGAGCATGCTCTTGAGTATCGAATAAGTTGGGAGACGTAAACACCATATACATGTGATAACGAAATATTACTTCATATATAGGAAAATTGACGATGGAAAATTCGTAGTCATCCCGTTTGTCATACTATTTATTATTGGTAGCCCTTATCGTCTATAGTCTGCAAAACATTAAAAAATGAAACAAATGTGGCAGACTGCGTAGTATCTTCTATTTCGAGTTCACTGGGGATATATCGAGTCGACATATGAATGGAATATAGAGATAACGAATAATATTCAATCAAGCTCATAAGTCCATTCAAACAATACAAATCAGGAGCAGAGCAAATATGAACTCTAAAACAGCCAAGGTGGGATCAGGCGCCATGGAAGAGTGCAGCAAAGTGTTTTGAAGAGAACCTTGACAGATTGAATTAAAAATTTTAAAGTGAGTACAAGCATTTACCTTCAAAGACTTATAAT
The DNA here is from genome assembly GCF_033153115.1 of Saccostrea echinata. Taxonomy (NCBI): domain Eukaryota; kingdom Metazoa; phylum Mollusca; class Bivalvia; order Ostreida; family Ostreidae; genus Saccostrea; species Saccostrea echinata. Next base: position 78,452 of record NW_026889854.1, read on the forward strand.
GTACTATTATATCATAGTACACAGAACTGGTCTATTGTCCCTTTTCTGTCTGAGGGTGAAGTGCCAGTATGAAATCCCATCTACATTGTATTCTCGTAACTATTCTTATATTGAACAATATATATATTTTTTACTTATTCTCAGAACATATGGCATGTGAAACGTTGCATTATTATACTTTTTGTTATTCCTATTCAATTTTGTTATTTTTATTCTAAAACATATTATTCCAGTTCGATAAAATGTGATTCCTCTTCGATAAGTTGTTATTCTTATGCGAAAAATGTAATTTCTATTTGATAATTAATCATTCCTATTCGATAAGTTATTATTCCTATTCGAAAACATGTAATTCCTTTTCGATAATTTTTTATTCCTATTCGAAAACATGTGATTCCTATTCGATAATTCTGTCATTCTTATTTGATAAGTAAATGATTCATATTCGATAAACATGTTATTCCTGATGAAACACATTTGATTCATATTCAAAAATATACAATTTCTATTCGATAATCTTGTTATTCCTATTCGATATATTGATCAGTTGAATTATGATTTAAAAATAAATAATAATGTATGTTTTCCTTTTCATCATATGGGATATGACGGTTGTCATCCTATTTAGAATTTTTAAAAAAATGTATAATATATTTGAATGGGACATGATGCTGATATATTGTGCTTATACTATGCTGATAGACAACGTGACATGAAAGAGCACATTATGCCAATGATATAAAAAGAATGCACATTGTCCGAAAGCTATAAAGTAGTTTGCTGATGAAATATATGGAGATAACGAACAGTATATTCAAGCTCAAAAGTCCATTAATCAATACAAAATAGGAGCAGAGCAAACGGACCTCCAAACATCAGAGGTGGGATCAGGTGCCATGGAGGAGTGAGCATCCCCTGCCGGCCGGTCACACCCGCCGTGTGCTCCTTGTCATGATCGGTAAATAACGGAAAAATCCGTCGACAATAATGGCCTAACAATTAGTATGAAAAACGTCAGTCAGCATTTGACTCAATGATAAATTGTATTTGCTGACAAGGTCATTGTATCGACCATAGAACTTACGAAATGATGACTTTAAACGAAACAGCTGATATTCTTGTTTCATCAACTTATTTGTCAAGAATTTACCTCGTTTTAGAAATTGTACATACGTAGAGCATGCTCTTGCGTATCGAATCAACTGAGAGATATATACCCCGTATGCAGGTGATGAAGGTATATTGCTGCATAAGTAAGGGAAGTTGACGATTGAAAAGTTAAAGTCATCACGTTTATCATAAAGCTTGGTTGTTAGATTACCATTAACGTCTTTTTCAAGTAAAATATCCAAATATGAAACAGATGTGTCAGACTCTGTGGTATCTTTTATCTCAAGTTCACAAGGATATATCGTATCGACATAAGAATGGAAATAGCCATTGTTAATTGACAATACGTCGTCGATATATCTAAGTGTCGAGTTGAAGGCCACAGCAAGTGTTTTCTTCTTTTCACGTACAAGATTTTGGACAAATTCTGCTTCATATGAATACAAAAAAAGGTCTGCTAATAACGGAGCGCAATTGGTACCCATGGGAATTCCAATAGATTGTTGGAAGACCTGGTCTCCAAAAACCACATAGATATTGTCAATCAGAAACTCAAGCATCTTTTTAATGTCAACTTCAGAGTACTTGTGTGAACAATCAGAATGTTTTTTAACAAAATAATTTTGCAAATGACCAATGACAAGGTAAGTATATTTACGAGTTCCATTTTTATTGAAAAAGCAACTGTCAATGATATCAAAAAGACTGGACTTTAATTTATCGTGGGGAATGGTTGTGTACAAAGTTGAAAAGTCGTAAGTTTTTAAGCTGTTGATTTTGGTAAAATCTTGTGATTTCAAATTTTCCAAAAGTTCCTTGGAATTTTTAAGTATCCACATCTGATTTACACCACTTCTCGAATATATTGTTGCACAGTACTCTTGAAGTTTCTCCTTCATCACTGTTAATATCTTAGTGAGGAGTAAAGATAGAGGCTTGGTTGAACATTTACTGGAACCCGCTATGTATCTTTGTTTGTAAGGATTTTTATGAAGTTTCGAAATACAATATAAATATGGTAATTCAATTTCATTTTGGTTGTTTGGAATATTAAAAATATTCAAAACTGACATATGATTTTGAAGAATTTCTTCCTTAGAAAGGGAACTATGAGTATAAGTGGATTACCACTTGTAGAATTAAATCCAAGTTCCTCTAAAATACATTTAATATAATGAGCCTTACAAACAAAGACAATATTGTTACCTGCTATGTCAGCAGGGACCAGTACGTACTGATCATGTAATCTATCTAATTCTTTTTTCACTTCTGGATTATTGAATACAGAAGGATAGATGGTTTTCATATTGCCTCTCAATCTTTTAATGCGCGATTTTAACATACATCTGATACATTTAATCCATTCTGACAAAGTGTCAAGGTCTTCTTTTTCATGTCTGGTCCATCGCCTGGCGTAGTCCTCTACAGAATCCATAATATTTATGAAATTCCGACGCCAGTTGAAGGATCTGGGTTCCCTAAATTTAGGACCTTTTAAAATTAGTGATCTAAGGTCCTCATTATTAACTATAATTACGTCACCAGTAATAACGTGTCCAGCAGGACTATAGTTATAGGGCGAAGAAGAACATGAACACGATGGAGGATTATGCTTCAGATTTTCGATATCCAGGTCCTGTAAAGTTTTCTTGTAATTAAAAAGTTTGGAAGCAATAGTCGATGTATATTTGTAGGAAATACAAGGTGGAGTCTTTAACATGAAATATGATGGAATACAAGACTGGACCCTTTTGTGATTAAGAATATTACTTATATTAACCGCGTCAATTCCTTTGTTGGCATATTGAAGTTTAAAAGGAAAAAACGGATTGTTTTAGCTGCATTTTCTTCAGTAAAACGCGGGGGTTTAAAAAGCCTATGATTGGCAATATCCATAATTACAGATCCGAGCCTATATTCTGGTGTCGAGGAATCACAAAATGGACTTTCCTTGACCTTTTCAAGAAGACTATTTAAAAGTTTCAAAGGGACAGAGTAAAGTTTGGTGCGAATATGATGTAGACCTAACTGTTGATTTACGTAAGGTAGTAATGAATCAAAAGAGACATCGTGTATTAAAGGTTAATTGTAAGACCGATGCCCATGACTACGCTTACGTCTCTGTGTATGGTTAAAAAGTCCCATCACATTTACATTGTTACACTGTGGACTGGAAAGATTTCCAACACTATCGACGTAACACAACCAAATATTTCACAAAATTACTTTAATTGATACGTCGATCACTTGTATTGTTTTATACTCAAAACAACATAAATTTTATCTATCTCAGGAGGTCTGGCAGCTTTATCAGAAAGGGATTAGGATATTAACTGACAATGGGCTTAGTTATCTTGTGCTTCCTGAATTCCTCTTTTTTGTCATTTGTTTATTAAGAGGTCAATGAAAAAGAGTATATGACTAATATAAACTTGGAAAACGTTGAATCTCTCTCTGTCTCTCTCTCTCTCTCCTATTAAAAGAACAGACTAAAATAGATGTTATTTTGGCAATTCAAATATTGCTAAATTTGCATATAAGAAAACAATTACAGGCTATGTAGAGGTTAATTAAAACACCATGTCGTTACTGATATAAATGCGTTCATGCCAAAGGAAACATTGAATTGATTCTCTCCAACACAGAAAGTCTTCTGTACATTCTTTCATGTAAATTAACCATTGAAAATAAAATTGAGGAATAATTTCTGAATCTCTTGGAAAATGAAATCTGTTTTGGGCAAATTGTTATGACCAATCTTAGAAATTTGAACTTATCAGTTACCAATCCTCTTGTCTATTGGTTAATTTGACAGAGCAGAATAGGAATTAATTGCAATAAAAATTCCATCTCTTTTTTAAGGGAAATTTACCTTGATCATTATAGGAGAAATGCCTGTTTGTTAGTGTGATAATGTATCTCCACTTACTTGTCTTTTACCTTGTCTGTGTACATGTATTGGAGAGGGGGTGTAACAAAAACACCTCAGATAATTACCAAAACAATAAATAGAGGATATTCAATGTTTTGTAGTTGGATATGGAATTTATTTCACGAGTGGGACGGGAATTTTTTTTTATTTTCAGGAGTGCGAAGCACGAGTGAAAATATAAAAGAAATCCTTCCTCACGATTGAAATAAATTCCATATCCAACTACAAAACATTGAATTTTCTGTTTTTTACATTTTCTTTGATTTTTCCTTTGCCTCTGTCTTTTTTAAACACAGTGCCATAGGCCGTGACGTCATAGCTTAGCAATAGTTAAATTGAAAACATTGGTAACATGGATTTTAGCAACATATTTGGGAAGAAATTGGCAGTTTTAGTCTCTATCAAGACGGTTTAGTTACAATCTCTATCTTATGACTGGCCAGAAATTATTTTAACTTACTTTGATATCCTTTCACACTGTGAGGAAATATCACTTTGGTATCCTTTCACACTGTGAGAGAATATCACTTTTATTCAATTAATAAATCACACAATTTCGCTATTGAATATGTAATTAAAACAAATTTCAATAATTATGGGACATAGCATAGCAAAGTTTGGAAAAGAATTTAATATTTTTTGTGAATTTTAATGTATTTTTGATATCTTTTTTAATAACACAGAAATTCTAGGAAAAACCTTTACAAATCAATTCAATTAATGACTTAAGTGACACGGATCTGCATTAGTAAGTATAAAGCATCATTTATTTGTCTAATTAAAAAGCACTCGTGATTTCTCCAGGGTATCACGAGACCAATCAATCAATGGAATGGGAAAAAAGAAGAGAAACATTACCCTAGTTTTAGTTCTGGACATACACCCACTATTCCTTGTGGGACTGCGGGTGATAACACACCAGCTGCTTGTCTGCCGGTTACAGATTGTGAGTGATACGGTGCAGTATATAGAACACTGTTGAGATTGTACCAGCAAATCACCAATATAACTGTCACAATAAAATATAGCGAAATTCTAATCTTGGATTGCGAACAACAATTAAAAAGTGTTCACATCATGTGTTGATGTATGTATGTTTTAGATTTCAGAAAGCTATTTCTGCAGGGCTTCTTTTCTGCACAAGTGGCACAAGGTGTAAAACTATCAACCAGGAATATATTTTCGGATGAAACTGCCATCTACTCTTAAAGCAATCGACCTTGTAAATTTAAAAAAGGGGGTGTCATTCATGAAATGTCACTTCCTTGAATTGTTGTTTAATTCTTGTTCGTAATGGTCATATTTTCTTTTTTCAAAAGACATGGAAACGCACCTTTTTTTCAACTTTCTATATAGTTGATCAGCTTAAGTAAAAGTATTATATATATTCATGATATACAAATTATTTAAAAAGATTTTTATATACTCAATATCAGACAAATACAAAATATTTGTGAATATTGTAGCTGATACAGAGGAAAAGATTACCAAATGGATACCTTGTAAAGCTTATCATAAAACATTAATAGAAAAAAGTTTGTCGATTCCATATTTTAAAAGAAATGGAGAAATGGCGGTCCATGCCCCAGGTGTTTTGATGGTAACTACTTTTTTAAAAACTTTATATATCTACCTGTAGATGGAAAGCTTGAATAGTAGTAGTTTTATATAAAATATATCATGAAACATAACCTATCACTGTTTTATTTTAAATTTAAATTTAAGTTTTAAAACTAATATCCCCAAATAGCAATACATGCAACACCCTATTATTTAATTTTTTTTTTCGCCTAATATTATTTCTTTGATTACGATTCAACATAAGAAACACTTGGCAAATCCCTAGCACCTTTCCGATATTTGCATATTATTTTAGAACAGATATAGAAAATGAAAGTAAAATGATACATTTGGACGAACACCACCAAATGTTTTCCCATGGACTTCCAAACAAAGTTGAGCCCCTGTAACTGATTCATATATGAAATTTTGGGCAAATGACTTTCTTGCCGTGAAACTTCGAGATTTTGCAAAACAAAACATGCCAGAAAAAATATACCGTGCTGCAGCACTTTTACTTTCAAATTCCATTTGTTAACAACTAGGTGCGTTCAGCACCAAATGAAACTCTCTAACCGAAGTGCATCCTCCCCTCAAATTTTTACCTGTAACTCCTATATATCTCAAAGTAGCCTAAGTCTTGATACGAGATTTTTATCACCTTTATTTCACTTGTCAAAAATATAACAAGTCTTTTCTTTTAATGACCAATCATGTGCGCTGTAGCATTTTCTTCTCCGTACAACTGTGAGTGTCAAAAGTACCTGCGCCCATGTCTAGGTGTTTTTTTTTCCTCTATTTTACAAAGTTTTCTTTCAAAAATCAAACCTGGGAAAAAATTTATTGGTGTCGTATAAAGATTTCCATATTCTTCTTGAAAAAATGAATAACTTTTGCTATGCAAACATTTTAGAAGCTGTTACTTGTGTCAAAATGTCGTTCACAGACAAACAGCTTGTAATCAAGTAAATATTCTCATGAAGAACAGCTAAAAATCCCCTGTATTCATTAGGCGACACTGGTCTCATCCCGTCACATCCATTGATTGTTCATGCAAGGTGCCCGGGTCTGAGTTAATTGTTGTTAAAATCCTCAGGGACCATAAAGGGTGTGCATAAACCATTAAGTGAATCATTGAATGTCACAAGTCCCCAGGGAAGGATTATATATGATGCCAGTCATGTTTTACATTTTTGAAAGCGAATGTGCTGTGGGAATCTACGCTTCTGTCGACCTACATGGCATCTCGTCTACCATCCAATGGTTTACAAAGAGTAAGACTATTGGTTTTAGTTCAGATGTGCTGTATTAATTATATGATACATTTTAGACTATATTAATTAGACATAGATAGATGTTACAGATTTACTTCAATAGATTCTATCTCTTGTCTCAGCGTATGCGAATTAAAATGATAATAGAAAATAGAATTCAACAATTTCATTAGAAATATAAAGTGGAATCATTTGATATGACACCACAAAAACAAAATAAAACAACAAAATAAAAAAAGCCCACTTAATTAAGTAGAGTTTCACCATTAAACAGAGTATTACAGAGGCGCAAAAATTGAAACATTGATAATGTCTCTATATAGGATTCTATATACTTGAAAGATAAATAGATGTTTGCAGATGATATCCTTTGGACAACTAGTTTTACTTCCTGATTCTCTTCATGGATTACAAAAAAATGCCTACTGTACTTTACTCATATAGTAACGATTAGAGAATTATCTGTAAATGTAAGTAAAACTAGTTCTAGGAAATCTGGACGGCTGAACCAAAATGATGACAAGGAAGTTGAAGTTGTCAATCAATTTACTTATCTTGGTCTTACACTCTCCTATACAGGTTATTTTTTCTAGATATAAGATGTCATAGGCTTCTGAAAGAAGGAAATGTATGTTTTAGGCTTCTGAAATCACTGAAAAATGTCCATTTTAATTACCTTGCTCGTTTATCTTTACTCGATACTTACATGTATGTAGGTAGTGTATCGAGTTACAAAAATACATTTAGAATATCTTAAAATTATGTTGAAAGTAAGAAAATATACCTCGTCATTGATGATCTATTATGATCTTCGTATTTTATCACTTTTTATTCAAAAGAAAATTCGCATTATCAAATTTTGGTTAAAGTTATTCGAATCAGTGAATTGTGTAGCAAAGGATATCTGCCAAGATATGCTTGAGCAAACTGAAACATGTCTTAATGCAGAATATATAATGAAAAATAAACTACTGCTTTCATTAAGGTTTGGAGAAATTTGGTATTGTCAAAATCTTACAAACTTATTTTAACAGAATGTGAAATGATATAATTTTTGTCATTTGGAGGTTGAAGATGAGTACCATTTTATAATGAAATGCTCACTTTATCTTGAGTAGAGGAATTGCTTATAAAAAGTAACGTATGGGTATACGCGGAGTACGTATAAACTTTTACAACAGTTATCAACTGAAAATGTTAATGAATTAAGGGATATATTGAAATTTCTTCAGAAAGAGATTAACTTACTGTTAACTAAATATTTTATTTAAATATCAAATAGAAACAATGTTATGTAAAACCAATAGTATGTTAAAATATTTCATGTATGTATAATGCATTACTTCTGCATTAAGGGTTCTTTATTCTGCAATTGTCTATTGATAATGTGATTTGTTAAGCCATATGGCTTAAGAAATAAATAAACAACAATAAAAACAAGATGTTTTTGTGAAACACTGATACCCCCGTATGACAGCTCATGGCACAGCCTAAAGTTTCCCAAATGCAAGTGAAACTCCAAGATCAAGATATCAAAAACGTTGTTACCCAAAGAAAGGTCCTGTCACAAGGAATACACCTGTGAAACATAAAGCCCTAGCAGCAACCATTCAGATATTATGGTCAAGGTTAACGCTCTTCGAAAATAGGCAAAACTCGGTACTAAAGAAAAGGCCTTGTCACAAGGAATGCACCTGTGAAATATAACAGCCCTTGCAGCAACAATTCAGAAATTATGGTGAAGGTTAACGTTATTAACTCGAAGGTTAACGTCATGACTGAAAAATATTTGCAATTAAGAAAATGCCTTGTCACAAGGAATGCATTTGAGAAATATGACAGCCATAGCACTAACCGTTCAAAAGTTATGGCCAAAGTTAGATTTTCAAAAGTAGGTCAAACTACAACGTTAAGATAAAAAATATATTAATTCTCAAGGAAGGTCTTGTCACAAGGAATACACATCTGAAGTATGAGAGCCCTAGCACCAAGCATTCAAAAGCTGTGGCAAAGGTTAAAGTTTTTTTAAAGTGGGTATAACTCCATGGTCAATGTAAGAGGTCAAATTTGGTACCCCCAAGAAAGTCTTATCACAAGAAATACACATGTGAAATATGAAAGAACTAGTTCTTACCAATGAAAAGTTTTTGCGGACAGATAGAGAAACAGACAGACGGACGGACAAGGCAAAAATTAAATGCCCCCTAAAATTCGATTACGGGAGCATAAAAACAACAAATTTTCCATCTTTGTCTACTTGTACTACTATTCCACCAGATTATTAAGAAACATGTTTAATAGGAAAAGCTTAACATTTAAATAATGACAGCATTTACACAAAATAGAGTGTAAATTCTTAGTATTGAATGATTACCGAAATCACACAGATTTGCATATTTATTGAATTATGAAAATCTGTGTGATATTTCTCAGGTAAAGGGTACTTATTATAGTTACTCCGATTTCCTCTATAAAACTTTTCATCACATTCGTAGAGTTCCTTGTTTATCAACATAATGACATCTTCCTTAAAAAAATGTAACGAATCGTTGAAAAAATGTATACATGTATGAAAGAACGTGTACTAATGATAAAAGTACAATGCTCTGCGGAATTAAATTCGCTCTAGAGTGGAAATTATACCTCGCGTTCACTAAAAGCAATATACTGATGAATACCTGTTACATATATATTGCAAAGGATATTGCACATGACAATAAGCATCGGGATAAAAAAAATATTAGCTGGTCTTTGAAGGTTTATTACTTAATTTGAAAGTCGACATAGTTTTTTTTTTATAATAAAGAAACTTTAAACTTGATAAATGTATCGCCTAGAGAGATTTCACAATTTCTGAAAATTGTAAAGTAAGCTAGAAATAAGCTTGATTTACTGCGATAGTTGTAATTGTATAGAAAGTTTGAAATAGCTTGATTTCCTGCGGTAGTTGAAGACGTAGTAAGCTTGATTTACTGCGATAGTTGAATACATAGTAAGCTTGAAATAACCTTGATTTAGTTGATTACATAGTAAACTTTAAATAAACTTGATTTACTGCGATAGTTGAATACATTGTACGCTTGGTTTAATTCGATAGTTTAATACATAGTAAGCTTGAAATATGCGAAAGTTGGATACACAGCAAGCTTGAAATAAGCTTGATTTACTACGATCACCATGAGGCTTTTATCTTGAACTTTTTTGAGTTTCCAATACATTCATCAATGATGCTAGATTGGAAGAGACTATATGTAGTTACAAGCAATATTACCTTTACTTTCAATAAATTCAATTGAAATATAGGAAACATAACACTCTGAATAAAAAAGCTTGGCAAAGCATTAAAATACTTAAAATATGGCAAAACACTTGGACAATTTTATTTACTATAGCAGACATTTTGAATCTTTGATTTACATGTAGTATGGAAAAGGTGAAAATAACGAACAGTGATTGATCTAAAAAAAAAAAACTACCTATAAACAATACAATTCTGTGAACAGGATAAAAACACGCACCCCTCGAAATTTCATAGTGGAGCAAGTGCCCAGGAGGAGTAAGCATCCTCTGTCGACAGGTCACACTCGCCGTGAGCCCTATGTATTGATCAGGTAGACGGAATATTCCGTAGTCAAAGTTTAGTATGAAACAAAGGCCTAACAATGTACGGAATATGTCAGTCAAAAAATTCCACCCAATAAAAAGGTATATTGCAAACAAGGTCATTAAAACGTCCATAGAATTTACGAAATACTGACTATAAATCAGGTTGTAGAAATCCCGTGACTCAACTTTTCTGTCAGTAGCCTACTTTGGTTTAAAAATTGATCGTACTTATAGCATGCTCTTTCGTGCTGAATCAGTTGGGAGACATTAAACACCTCATGCAGGTAATATTCGAATATTACTAGATAGATAAGGAAAATGGACGATGGAAAAGCTGAATCATCTTGTTTGTCATGCACTCTGTGGTGTCTTTTATTTCGAGTTGACTTTAATATATATAGAGTCGACATATGAATGAAAGTTACCATTGCTTATAGATGAAACGTGATTTTGAAGAATTTCATTCTTAGAAAGTGAACTGTGAATTTTACCATATACATGTACACTGTAGTAAACTGCATTTACTATAATAAACTTTATATGTCTGTATTATTTTTTTGTCAGGAAAACCCATGTGGGTCAATTTATTTATGTTTCCTTCAGAAACAATTTTACAAGCTACTAGCAAGTTCAATAAATAGGATGTAATCGATTTTTTTTTATAATTTGTGCACTTGGGAAATTGGACAATACAAGTAAACTGCGAGGAAAAAGTCTCTGACTGCATTTAGTAGTCTTTTTGTATAATGTTGTGAGGGTACACTCACATTGGAATAAACTGTACACTAGAACTATTGTTTGATGGAAGAAACCTTGTAATAGGCATTGTTCTCCAAAGTATAAACGTTTAAAGAACTCTAATCTAAATCACGGTATAGACAAGGCAAGGACATGGAATCTTAGGAATAAGGGATATTATTTGATACCATCGCAAACTACGATAAAAAATACAGAATTTTGCTTTTTATGAAACCTGTAATGGTTTAAGAATGAAAATGCATGCTTCACTGTCATATGCATTCTCTTTTAACTTACTTAATGCCTTAATACGATACTATCTTTTTTGAAACAGTGAAGCACCCAGCTTCATTTTACAAATCTATGTTGAAAAGAAAATGGTTATCGATCGTGATAAGAGTCTTTAATTTCCAAGATAAATACCTATATAATATAAAGATTTATGATGTAAAAGGTAAAGATAACGAACAGTGATCAATATCATAAATCCAGTACAGAATATAAATCATGAACAGGGCAAAATCACGGACCTCTGAACAAACAGAGGTGGAATTAGGTGCCAAGTACCGTAAGCCTTGTCGATCGGTCACACTAGCCATGAGTTCTCTGTACTGATCAGGTAAACAGAGTAATCCGAAATAAGAATGGTAAAAAACAATGGCCTAACAATTGGTGGAAAACATGTCAGTCAAAATACAATCAAACACAATCAAATGATAGGTAAGATTTGCAAATATAGTCATTGCATCGACCATAGAATTTGTAAAATGCTGACTAAACACGAGAACCCTGCAAGATCAACTTATTTGTCAATAGCAAGCCTCTGTTTAAAACGTTATCGTACTCGGTACAATTAGCATCGAGTCAGTTGGGAGACATGAACACCATAGGCAGGTGATTGTGGAATATTGCTACGTAAATATGGAAAGTTGACGATGGAAAAAGCTGGTCATTCCGTTTTCATAGCAACTACGCTACTTGTATGAATACTGGTACAGACTGCTTATACTATTTACCAAGTTTTTTTTAAGCGCTTCAATACTGTACAAAGAAAAACACTAAGGGGAAATTTTTGGCAGAGAGACATTCATAAACCTAATCAAATGCATTATCTCGTCTTGAAAAAAAACAACAACAGTAAAGTAGGTCCATAATCAATAAGATATATTCACAAAGAAGAATCAGTTTTATTTCTTTGAAGTAAATCATACATACTTGAGTTAGCAATCATATTTAAGTTTTTTCCTCTGAGTTTTTCTTTTTGAGAAGAGGGTTTTTTTGTTCAAGATCTTATGGGTACATTCAACCAAAATATTTTGCTCTCTCTCTCTCTCTCTCAAAGAACACTAGTTTCGATCTAGTACTTAATTGTCCTTGGTACTGTAATATTGTCAACACCGGAAATGCTGTCCCGAGGCTCATTAAACATATCTCTATATTCGTTCCATTATGTTAATAGATCTTTAGATCTGTTCCATTATGTTCAAATGATGGCACGACGTAGCTCATTCGCTAGAGCGCTCGCTCCGTGATCGGGAGGTCGTGGGTTCCAGCCCCAGCCGCGACTGACCTGAGTCGATAAAAAAGGTAGCAACTGTTCCTTCGCCAGGCTCTCGGCTCTTTGAAGTGAAAGTTGCGGGTCCTTCGGATGAGATCTTAAAAACCGAGGCCTCGTCTAACGGCAGGCGTTGGCACGATAAAGATCCCTCACTGCTCATGGCCGTGAGTGCCGAGTTAAGGTCTAAATTTGAAGCCCTTCATCGGTATATGGTGAAGTCTCTATATGAGTGAAAAGTTCTCGAACGGGATGTAAAAAAAAAATCAATCAATCAAATGATGTTATCTTATGTATGACCATTTTTTTCACGGAGCTATAAAATTCAGTTCTTTACTTTCTCTTTAACTAGGCAAATACATGTACTAATTGTTTTCAATATGAAAATATGCAATGAAAATGCATCCGTGTTGCCCATGAAATTACTTTGTAAGTGCAAAAGACAGGTCCTAGATTTTATTGAAATTCTAAATACAAAAATGCTAGCAGTTTCTGATCAAGAAAAATGTGATGAGTTGAAACGAAGGCAAGCCATTTGTTAAGGAGCTCCTATTTTTTTTCTCTCTCTCTCAATGCTAATTTGTTGAAAAATCAAGACCCCCCCACTCACAAATAAATAAAGAAATAAATGAAAAAGCAGCATAATATTTTGAAAACATAGGTGATATAAAAAGACTGTTTATCTAATATTATAATCGATGCACTGTTGAAGAGCTGACACTTTTTTTCTCTGTAACCGTTATGTTTCTCAGACACCACAGACCTCTAAGTAGATTGTTGCACTTTCATTCCCTGAAATCTCAGAAACCACCATATCATATAATGGGACACTGGCATGTCATCAGCGCGATTAGGCTTGAGTTTTCACAAACAAAGAATCACAAGCCCATTTACTTCTCCAGTTTATTGGCAATAGTAAAGGAACGTCTAGCACGCGAGTTTTTCCCTTACCTTTGGTGGTTAAAGTGCATCTTTTTCTGAGGGTATAAATAAACCTATATTGAACTTTTCTGATATCAACACTTGAAAAACTTAATCCAGACAAGCATAATGACATGTAAATTAAAGGGAGGGTAGAAGAACAATGTTGTCTATATAAAATGTTCTACCAAGCCTCTTTCTTTACTCCTCACTAAAATATTAACAGCAATGAAGAAGAAACTTCAGGAGTACTGTGCAATATCTTCGAGAAGTGATTTTAATCGGATGTGGATATCAAAAAAGTCCAAGAAACGTTTAGAAAATATGAATTTTACCAAATTCAATAGCATCAAAAAGTTTGACTTTTCGACACTTTATTCAAACATTCCCTACGATAAATTAAAGTTCAGGCTTTTTGACATCATAGACGGCTGCTTTTTCAATAAAAATGGAAGTCGTAAATCTGCAAAATTATTTTGTTTAAATTTTGGTTGTGCACACAATTACTCCGAAGTTGATATTAAAAGATGCTTGAGTTTCTGATTGACAATATTCATGTAGTATTTCGAGATCAAGTCTTTGTTGTAATTCCCATGGCTATTAATTGTGAACTGTTGTTAGCAGGCGTATTTTTGTATTCATATGAAGCAGAATTTATTAAAAACTTCTACATATGGATATGTCGACGACGTTGTATCAATTATCAATTAACAATATTCATTTTCATTCCTACTTCGATTCGATATATCCATTTGAACTCGAAATAAAAGAGCACAGAGTCTGACATATTTGTTCCATATTTGGATATTTAAAAGACATAAATGGCAAATTTACAACAAAACTTTATGATAAACGTGATGACTTCAAATTTTCTATCGTCAACTTCCCTTATTTAAGTAGCAATGTGCCATTATCTCCTGCATATGGAGTTTATGTCTCTCAGTTGCTTTGATACGCAAGAGCATGTTCTACATACGGACAATTTATAAACTAGGCAAGCTATTTACAAATAAGTTGACGATAAAAGGATATCAATAGTCTTGTTTAAAGTCAACATTTCGCAAATTCTATGGTCGATACAATGACCTTGTAATCAAAGTACATTCTATCATTAAATCGAACGTTGACTGACATTCTTCATACAACTTGTTAGGCCATTATTTTTACGATGAATTGTCTACAATTTTTTTCGCTTGCCGTTCGGCGGGTGTGACAGATCGACAAAGGGTGCTCACTTCTCCATGGCACCTGATCCCACCTCTGATGTTTTTACAGGTCCGTGTTTGCTTTGTTCCCATTTTGTATTGTTTCAACTTTTCACTTTTAACTTGATTACTGTTCGTTATCTTCATATTGCATATAAAAATTGCACTTATACAATGTAGGTCACACAGTAGAACAGTACAACTGTGTGCAGACTGGAAGTGACGTGATCCGAAAATTTCAATTTTTTTTTTTGACGTTGTAATTAAAAAATAACGTAAAGTTTACTTTTAAAAGAAAATTATCAATATTTTCGAAGCTTAAAGCGAGATACATGCTGTACACGAACTTGTTTTAATGAATATTTATTCCCGAAAGACATAAATGCAGTACAAAGGGTTTTGTCTTTTATGGTGTTATTTATGAAACACTACAATAAGAGCGTTCTGTTTGTGTGCTGTTTTTATCTGAAAAAAGACAATTCAATGTAATTTTCTGTAATCATACTTAAAAGTTACGAATTAACGTAATTTAAAAGTTTATAAATCTGTAGTAAAGGAGGAGTTTCAATAAAGCTGTTTTTCAGCCCATCAAGAAATATTATGAAATTGTGATATGTTGTGGATAAACATCTTATCTTCCAAAAAATATGAAAATAATTTATACTGCACATTTTCCAGTCACGTGATAATTGAAAATTTAAATATACCTTCTTCCCTATTTTTCTGGAGTACACAAATTTAAAAGGGGATAATTGCGTTTTTGCAACGTCAAATCATAAATGAAATAGCATAAATGTTAATAAAGGCATCAAATAACCAATTGCAACATTTTTTGGGAGAACATTTATGACATTTATTTTATGTGAAAGATTTTTTTTGTGTTTTTAAATTGTAAATTTTTTTTTTTAAAAAGAAAAGTCGGAAAATGTAAGTAGTAAGATCCCTTTCTGCTATTGCGCAACCCTAGAAGCATCATCGGTGCAGGTTTTCTCCAAAATCTTTAACCTGATCACTCTTCAAGAAAATGTAGGTCAGATCCAGCATCTGAAGCAAGTCTGATAGTGTGCATCCGAAGATGCTTCATGAAGCATGGCTGGTCAACAAGTGCTCATAGCTGCCGGAGCACTGCTCCAAAACTTTAACCTGCTTTGAAAACATTAACCTGGACATTCTTTAGCTGAAAATGCAACATCTGAAACCTGACTGGTGAGAAGGAAACACAATAGATCAGGCGACTCTGATTAATATAGGGCATGAATATACTTGAAAAGAAAAAAAAACTTGGAACATCGATACCGACGGTATTAAAAAAGCTCCAACTTCGTGCAGGTGAGCTAAAAATGTGGCATTAACGTTATACACTGGTGACGAAATAAGTATCGAAATGAAGATAGGAAATGATAATAATAATTTCATACTTTTTAATGATTAGAACTTTGCTCTATATGGTTTTTTTTCTTGTTTTTTTTTTTTTTTTTTTTTTGCAAATTGAATTTGATTTTCATTCATTTGAAGCTATAGAAATGTTCGCCCATCTTCTTTGCAATGGATATTGGTATGATAAGTTATCCCGGCGGAAACAAACGCTTTATCAACATGTTTAATTCTAAACTAATCACTCTCTCCAATTTGAATTTTGTGATAATAACTCTCGAAAGAGCTGATTTATTAAGAATAGATGAGATGCAGAAATGGATCAGATTACGGAGTAATGATTAATATAGCACGATTTGAACTCAAGGACAAGCACCTACAGAGGGGAAAAATTCATTATAAAAGCAAACCCGATGTTGAAACAGCGGAAGTCAAAAGAGATTAGGGCCAACATGAAGAATTATACAAGTAGAATACACGAAGAAAGAATGTCATCGCGGACAAGTCATACAGTTCATAATATCCATCACATTTTTACAGTTGTACTTTTGCCTGTTAAATTTTTGCAATTTGTAACATAAATTTGTAACATAAATTTGGGGATTATTTCCTATCATCCTTAACAACCTGATTAATCCTACTATATATGTGTATGGTAAAATACATGTATAAATTCTGGGATTATTGTCAACCATCCCTGATAGTGTGGGTAAATCTACTACTAGTAAAGTAATATATAAATTCCGGAGGATTATTATCTAACATCCCTCATAGACTCGGTAAATCAGCTATAGTAATAAATGTATATAGATTCTGGAGGATTATTTTCTAACATCCCTGATGGCCTGCGTAATTCTGTTATAGTAATATATAAATTCTGGGATTTCTTACTCCTCCAACGCACGTGATCCCATGTCTTTAGAGGAGAGGTCCCTGTTTGCTCTGCTTTTGATTTGTATTTTTTCTATGGCTTTTTTGAGTTTGATTACCGTTCGTTATCTCCATATTTGATTTCAAACATCTTTGATAGTCTTGGTCTGCTTAATGATATACAAACAACCCAGATATAACCTGTGTAAATCTGCTATGAACATATACGAACACAGCTATTTGTAGAATACAGCTCCTTATTTTCTATCTTTAATGAGTAATCTAGAATCGCCAATAGTAATTTTTTACATGAACATCTTTTCATTTTACATGAATTAGATACATGTCTTTGCTATAGATTCCTAATTTTTCTACTATTACTATAGTACAAGTACATTGTATGTATTATATATAATTGGTTTTTCACCACTCAACAGTAAAATTGAACCCTACTGGTCAGGTGCTCCGCTGCTCCTTTAATAGATATGACAGAGAGAATGCTATTCCTTATAGACTGTATCATACTCATTATTTTGTAGGCGTAGAACTTGACAAACACATGAGGAAAACCGTATTATGTAATTTGATCAGTACTGAAGTCATAGCTTATTAGATTTGATTTCTGTGAGCGGGGGAGTATCATTAATACTATTATTATCTATTTATGTCATCTGATAAGTGCTAATATTTATCACTGCTGCCATTCCTAGTGATGTTATAAGAATAACCGACTAGTGCAATGAAATAATTCAAGTGATTGGCTTGAAAACTATTTCAACTTTGTTGACACGTGTGCGAATAAATTCTGTCGATTCGAACACTCCCTGTACATGTATTTGATAGAATAATGACGGTTAAAAACCTGTTTATGTTCTCCATCTAATCAAACTTAGCAATGTATCAAATTCAATCCCCTTAATATATATATGGATATCACTTCAGAGTTGATAGGCTTAAGTCGACAGTACCAAGTTCATTAAACTAGATCAATATCTCATCCTTAATATTAAAGATTATTGTATTCATTGCGATTCAAGCTTCACAAATTTATGATTGAGGAGGACCTTCGTCAAGGCAATTTTTAACCTAATCACACGTACAAACGCGTGTAACGAAGACGACGTTCTTTCAAGATGGGGGGGGGGGTGCAAAATTGAAAACTTTGCCACTTCAGTGCAATTCCCAACTGAAATTGCTTTCCATGGGGCTGAATGGTTATCGAAAAAG
The DNA here is from genome assembly GCF_033153115.1 of Saccostrea echinata. Classification (NCBI taxonomy): domain Eukaryota; kingdom Metazoa; phylum Mollusca; class Bivalvia; order Ostreida; family Ostreidae; genus Saccostrea; species Saccostrea echinata. The sequence continues at coordinate 96,824 of NW_026889854.1, forward strand.
GGGGAAAAAAAGAAACCACAGTCTGATAATTCTATTTTTGGATGTGATAATTCAAGAAGAATGAATCATGGTAGCTCACATCAGGGTCAAGTTTTGCCGAGATCATTAGGTTGATAAGTACATGCTAAATCACCTATATTTCAATAAAAAGGAAATGAATTCTTTGGAAACAGAAAAAAACCATTACTGTTTTTGTTCGTTTCGATTGATTAAATCTATGCTCTAAATATGAGACTGTTTATTTGTAGGGGTGGAAGTTAATTTGAAGTTAACAAGAGAACCTTATCTTTTTTTAAAAAGATTTTTTTCTCTCTCAACATCTAATGCTTACAAGGTATGGAATAATACATTGAGTTTAGAGGTTGAAACAATAACAAGTAATCAAGGTAATCAAGGTATATTAGAATATATAGCGTATTGGAACCAAGAAATGGGCCTACATTGGACATAAATGGGTACAACTGACTTTTTATATGTAGAAATTCGAGAAAAGACCTTGAAAAGTTTAAAAAATTGGCACAAGGGCCTTAACGGTCACCTCAGTATAATACAACACTGTAAAAGATCCATAGAAATATAAAATAATACAAACTGAAAGATGAACTATGTTTCCCAAAGCAAGAAATATAATGATAAGGGAGCAACAACATAATTAGTCTAGTGCTCCTTAATAAATTTTAAACTTGATCTAGGGATCTTTTTAGTTGCCTGTACCTGGCCCCATTTGTAACTATTAATTGTAAACTAAACAGAACAATAGTGTTTGAACACTATTGTTAAACCCATCTCATTTCCTCTCACATTGGCCTCTCTTGGTCTATGAAGAACATTTAATGTACAAAGATAAGGTAAGATAAGATTTGTCTCATTTTTATTTATCTATAAATAACAAGTTTTTACCTGACTATTAAGAACTATGAGAGTTCTTTTTTGTATAATATATTATAAAAATTCTTGTACAAATCTCTTGACCAAGTGGTCGACTTCGATCACCCCAGACCCTGGGCAAATTTCAAAATTATTGAAGATGCACCCTTGCTCATCATACTATGCACTTAATAAATCTACCTAATACTTAGGAGCAGAGGAGAAAATGTTCAAAAACTTAATGCATATTCATTATTTCAGAAATAAATAACAAGTTTAAAAACTTCTCTGGGAAATGAAGTTGGTCGGTCACGTGATCAAATCCTGTGAAGGCGGAAGGTCTCCTTGCTCATTAAAACTATGCATTTAATTTGTTTGCTAATTACCCATGAGCAGAAAAGAAGATTTTTCAAAGAATTTAAGTATTTTCGTTATATAATCAAGTACAGCTCCTCCCCCAACACCAGTACCCCTGGCCCTGGGGCCGTAAATTTCACAATTTTTGAAGAGGCACCCTTGCTCATCATAACTACAATATACAGTTCGTGGTCGGCGAAGGGACACACTGAGTCGCTTCTAGCATAGGATCTCTCACCTGAGAGTCGTTGCCAGAGTGCATATGTGACTGGGTGGTGTCGGCCTGGAAGACTAGGCCGCAGACGTGTAAGGGACTTAGTCTTAAGGGTACTGAGGGGGGAGAGGTTTCTCTTAACGGCAGGGAGCTGGACTCCCGACCTTCATCGTCGGTCCGCCGGCGATGGAGGTGTCGCACGCTTTAGCGTGTGCTACCTAAAGGAGTTAGTCTATTTTTTTTAATTTAGTGCATGCTACCTAAGGGACTATTTTAACGATGTTTGCGCCTCTGCAACCGGTCACCGGTGGCGGAGACTTTCCGAGGTTCTTTTCTCTCTGTTATAACTAATCGCCTCTGGCACCGATCCGCCGGTGTCTTGGTCTTTCTTTTTTTTTAAATCTTAACCCTAGCCCTAAAGACTACCCCTAACCTAAGCCCTAACCCTAGCGCTAAGTGTAACCCTAACCACCTTAAACCTAACCCTAACTCTAGTATTAAGCCTAACCCTAGTTTTAACCCTAACCCGTTCATCCCCAGCTCTAACCCTCACCCTATTAATCTAACCCTAACCCTTGCACTGTAACCCTAACAGCGTAAGCCCTCACCCTAGCCGTAAGTCAAACCTTAAGAGCTTAACCCTACCCCTAACTCTAGTTCTTACCCCTTTCAGCTTAACCCTAACCCTACTTTTAACGATAACCCTAACTCAACACAAATCCGACAGCGTACCCCAACCCTAAGGCTAGCCCTAGCCCTAAACCTAACATCGTAATCCCAACCCTAACTCCAGCCCTAACCCTAGCCTTAACATCCCATCTCAAAGTCATAGATGTTTTATGCCAAAATTATTTGAAATTGGATCAGTGGTTTCAGAGAAGAAGCTGAAAATGTTCAAATGTTAACTGGCGACAAACAACGCAAGACGACGGACGAAACAGATCGCAATGGGTCACCTTTGTGACTGAGGTGACTTAAAAAGGGGAAAGTGACACTCAACGACAATGATTAGAAGAAGACCGTCCTTAGCGACAACTATAAGACCATATGAGCTCCCTATATAATTCAGTAAAATTTAAAAAAAAAAAGAAATGCTGTACCCCTTTATCATACAATCAGCAAGTCCTGAAACTTGCCTCCATTTTCGTCCCTTGAAGTGCCTAAAGTTAAAAACTGTGCTAGTTTCGAACTATGATACGTATTTTTAAAGAGTTTACAGTTTCAGATGATCAGTAATTTTGTCTAGAAATATTTTTAACATGCACAAGTCAAAATCTGAGTACTTGGACTGGACTAAAATGATGAAAGTTGCGGGTCTTGTAGAAGTACATTTATTTTAATTCACTAATTTAAATAGAGAGAGCCTATGTGTAAAACAAGCTAAATAATACTCAGTGGTCAAGGTCCAATGCAGCTGAATCGTAAAATGAGAACATAGCTAAATCCGCAACACTTATAAAATCATTTCCCAAAACTACTTGAATGAAATATGACCATGAAAAATGCTTTGGGAGGTACTGCCCAGTCGCACAACTAAAACTACTTTAAAGTTTCAGTGATGTCCTATTTTATTTATTTCGTCAAGGATGAGGGTGAAGATAGTGAATCATGATTAATTACAATGAATCCTACATGTATAACAACACAAACTGTGTGAACAGGGAAAAAACCCCAAAACCCCCGGACCCCTGGAGAAAGCCTCCCCTGTCACCTGTAAGCCATCATTACTGATCAGGTAAACGGAATTATCCGTAGTAAAAATAAGTATTAAACACAATGGCCTAACAATTGGTATGAAAAATGCCAGTCAAAATACGACCCGAAAATATGCTGTGTTTGCAAAAGGAATCAATATAACGATCCTACAATTTGCGGAATGCTGACTTAAACGAAATTGGCCCTGTTACATCAACTTATTTGTTAATAGCCTGACTTGGTTTAAAAATTGAGCATGCTCTTGCGTATCGAATCAGCTGGGAGAGGTAAAAAGCAGATATAGGTGATAATTGAATGTTACTATTTAAATGAGGAAGGTGGCGATAAAAAGCTGAATTCGTCTCTATTGTCCTATACTCTAGTTGTTAGTTGGCATTAACGTTTAAAATCAGCAAAACATTCAAGTATGAAACAGATGAGGTTAACTCTGTGATGTCTTTATTTCAAATGATTTTTTTTTTTGCTTTTGAGTCAACAAATGATTTCTATAGATCCGTTAAATTTTGTAAGAGGTAATGATTTATAAATTCCTAAACAGTAAACATGTACTTATGCAGTGATACTTTAATGTTTCAATGACGGTGAAAAATATTTTGACGTACATTAAAGTCTGTGTATTTTTCGTAAGTAGCGAATATTATGGTCATCCTGAAAATTGCAAAATTTCAAACCTCGGGGTCTCATGGAGAGAATTAAGAAAATTAAAATGTATTCTAACGACATTCCTACACTAACGAAATGTGGAAGCAAAACAGTAAGTGAGCACGAGGATAAAACTGAGTGTAGAATACATTCAGTTATAAAATGATTAAAAATAGGTACGCAAAACAAAAACATGGCCGTTCAACAAGTTTGATATATTCGTCGAACACATGAAACAGTATGAACTTGTTCTATCCAACTTCTCGACTTTTTCTCTCTCTCCTTCTCTCTCTCTCTCTCTCTGCAATCAAGTTCAAAGACCGAGAAAAAAATTGAATATAATTGTAAACAAGTTGTACAGTTTTTATATTTTGTTTGCTTCTTTACACCTTTTCACTTTCTTAAAACACTTTCGTGTAAAACCCGGTATGTACAGGGGTTTTCCTCCAAGCTTGAGTTGTCTTGCAATATATATATATATCGATGATAATTCAGTTTTGAGCAGGGTGTCCTGAAAATTCAAGTCGATATGAATGGACTGACTTTGGGTGATCATATGGAAATAAGCTTCAATTTTGAATCACGATTCCTACATTGAAAAAAGCTCGATTTCATGGAACAATACACCAACTTCAGAATTTTAACTCAAAATGATGTAAGGTTGAACATAAGTCGAATGTTTGTGTACATTGCCAGGCTTCGTCAATGTCATTTTCTACAAAGATCATTATACTATACAAATCGGCATTACGTCTGGGAATAGCTCGGCAGAAGATGACGTAATAATAGTCAGATATATTAGTTGTTTACTTCTGGTGATCACTTTCCCTAGAGTTGCCCACTGAGGCTGTTAAAAGAGGTATCGTAGCGTATTGGCACCCTTCCCAGCACACTGTCACCTGTTCTAACAAATTACTATACTCTCTTCTCTTCATTATTTAATATAAAATGAATTATGGTCAAGTTTGCTTTGGAAGGAAAGCAAAATTCATTTCGCATTATGTATAAAAGGACTGTCCCTGGCTCTGTATGAAGATTCCGTCAACTCTAAAAGTTAGGTTTTAAAGAATTGTGAAAAAAATGTTGATAGAACAATCTGTGGTTGAAAATTTGGAGCAGTAGAAATCAGTGTAAAAATTTCAATAGTTCTATACAAGGAAAATCTAATTATGCATCAGTTTAACAGAAAACATTGGAGTTTTGTCATGACTTGGAAAAGTAGTGATATTCTTGCATCATTAAAATAGGTAATGACTACGATATAGTTTTTGAGGTGAAAGCTTTTAAAGTGAAGAAAATACTAGTATCTTACGATGTTAAAGAATTAAGGCACCTCGGGGCATGAGTGTGTTTTATTCTGTTTTTAATATCTAGTAGCATTGTGATTTTTGCAAAAAGTAATCTGTCTGGAATGAAACAAACCTGCCAATGTCAAAAAGAGAAAAATAATGAATGAAGAATGCCAGACTTTAATGTTTTAAGATCGAATATGTCATTGAAACACTATTCAACGGAGACACATAGACTTCATTTCTTCTGGAACATAATATTAGGTGACACTTTTTCTTTGACTCCAAGGACTTGTCTAGTGTGCAAAATCCACAAATACAGGCGGAGTGAGGAATCAATATTTAGACGATTTAATGGAAAAACATTCTGCCACTTTAGTACAGGAGTCATTCATAAGTTTTCTTATGTCAAAATGTAAATGTCAGCAGATCTGAAACATCGCACATTAATCTGGAACTAACTTCTTTAAAAAGGGGTAAGATAGAATTTATTTTAAATTATTCTAAGAAGAGTTTTTAAAATCTTTATGACGTAGTCTTTGGGTAAATAATATTTTTAAATAAAGATTAATAAATTCAAATTTTACTGATTCTGCTGATGGTTTCAAACCATTTTCCGTCGGTCATTATTTTGAGATACATGTAATGTGTTACGACAGTATATCGACTGTCTCTGGAAATGCATTCTGATTTTTTATTTTTTCCATTGGAGATGGTGTTTCAAAGATGAAATCAATCAGAAATAAGTTACCACTATCCGTTACAATTCTGCATCTTGGTAGCGTTCTTCAAATTCTAACAATTTATCACAACACCAGCGAGAACCCATTTTATACATGCATGTATATGTATGTATATGTATCTTTTATACAAAAACTTACAAAAACGAATATACAAAACTAGCAAGTAAAAATTCAAATTAGAACATAATCTCCTCTGAAATTGAAGGCAGAGGAGAATAAATGCAAATTTTATTTTCAAAAAAATATCCCGTATGTGAACTGTACCTCAGTGGTGTAAATGAAAAAGTTTGCGGGAAGGAGTTGATATTTTGTAGTATAAAATGAATGTCCGTAGGATGCCTATATCGATCTCTCTTTAGGCCGTTGGAATATTTACCTGCATGACTTTCTAGATGTTGAATCAAGTCAAGGGATATGTTGTATGTTTCGTTTTCTATGTTACACAATGTATACATGTATGTATATGAATCAATAATTGAGAAACGTTTTCACAGAGATAAAAGAATGGCAACTCTAACGAAAGCTTAATCATTCTTTCAGGTGACATAGAGTGGAAACAAAAAAAGTACGTATATTCTCTCTCTCTCTCCGTGTGTGTGTATGTGTGATCAAAGATTGTCTTACCAAATGCATTAGTCATACTTTTTGTACTATCAAGTGCTTCCACATTACAAATCCAGACTAAATATTATCTGTCATCGACCTTGGACTCTGTCAAGGTTAATTGAATTTTACCTATTTTATTTTTAATATTTCCGAAAACAACAACAAAAAGGAAAAAAAGAAAAGAAAAAGAAAGAAAGAAAAAAGAAAAGCTAGAAATCTTGTTTTTGGTATAATTCAGTATTAAATAAATTATTTACCAGAATTTCTTATTTCTAACAATTTAAACTTCTTTGTGGAGGAATATTTTGATATTAAAGAAAATAAAAGAAAACATTAGTCAATATTAACATCGACGCATAAAGATAACCAAAGTACTGATACAGCACTGAAGCACGGAACAAATTAATATATTTAATCGTAATAATATCTTGTGGATTCTCATATGTTATGACAATAACATAAAAAACAATTTATGAAAATTTGACCTTAAAATGAAAGAAGATGGGTGAACAAGGCGGGCGAAGTGCCTATAGTGCGACAAACATGAAGTGAAAAATAAAATCTCAATTATATCGAAATTTTCTTTGATATTTCAACTAACATTAAAGTATACTTTATGTAAAATCTCTACAATTTACAAAAATCTCACAAAGACTGAAATTATTTGCCTACGAAATAGCATACACACACGAAAGAGGACAAAAAGCATCATTTTCTCATACTTTAACAAAATTTTTCGATATGAGTGGGTCTTCGCTCCATTTTTTTGAAAGTTAATCCTAAAAGTTTGCATAAAAATATTCATTTTTTAGTTTACAAAAACATGGAGCAAAGACCCACTATACCTTAAAAGTACACTTTTATGACAAAGCATTCGCATCTTTCCGAGAAATACTTGAAGTCCATTAAGTCAAGGGTCATATCACAAACATGATTTAAATACCACTATTTATCAGGAGCTGTGTAGCGTAGTGGTTAGCGTGTTAGTCTCAAAGCAGTATGATACCTCGGATTTTTATTGTAAGGGGGTTCGAATCCCACGAATACCATTTTATTTTTTTAATAAAAGAATAATTTTTTCCGAGATCTTTTTTTCTCAGAAAAGTTTTGTTGATCATAATTTCATGAATTTCAATAATGAGAATTTTACTTTAAATACTTAATTCACAAATTGAATATAATTTTTTTAATATCTGAAGCTATAGGCATTCTGAACGCCTTGTTCACCCATCTTCTTTGAAATCTAACAATGTAACAAATTATCAAATGAAAATGTTTGGACCTTATACCATGGTCCGATTGAAACAATTTTTTTTTCAACTGTTTAGAAGAAAACCTTGCATCACTTTTTGGCTTGATTTGTTGTGTCCTTCGATCAGAGCACTCTTTTTCTTTAGAGTAGCTTAAATTCAGACAGTACCTCGGCGGCTTCCGGTAGAGGCCTTACGCGACCCCGTCTATAAACAGTTAATTTTCTCTTGACATTTTTAATAGCGAGAGGCATTTAGTAATATTTTGCTAAACATCATGTCTAATGAAAGCATTTTTGAACAATTAAGTTACAGTTAATTGGATATCAGATTGTTTTATTATGAAATTTAATAATAATGCAACTCCAACAAACAATTATTCAAAGTATTCATTTGACGATAATATACATATGTAGGATAATATCAATGGAATATCAAATAAATACCCACTGAATATGTTATAGGTATTGTCATATAAAGTACAAGATTTATGACACATCTGACTATCACTCTTTGTTATCTAAATGAAGTTTCATCTGTTTCAGTGGCGCCCTTAGAGTTGGCCGCCATGTTGATCGCCATTGTAAGTCTCGTGCTGTTTGGCGTGGGACTTCTATGTTTCTGCTGCTGGAAATTTCCCTCCATCAGAACTAGAACTTACTGGGACAAACAGACAAAGAAAATACTCAGATCTATATATAGTAAGTAATGCTAAATGTATTATTGTTTTGCGGGTGAAATATATGTTACAGGAGTAAATTCAAAGCTCATACATGAGCCATTTTCTAAAGCTGAAACTTTGCACAGCGCTTGTTAATTAATGTCCCCTTACTTTTTCAAAGAAATGCCTTGATAACAAATCCTAAATAATTGATGTCCTTTTTCATTCTGTGACGCTTGTAAATTTACGTAACTAATGCTAACTAAATCATGCCACTTGCAATTGCGTCGGTAGTGCACAAAAACGATAGAATCTGGTATTCTCTCATTCAGAAACACTAGTGTTTAACATTTACATACCAAGAAGTACCCATGTTTTAACATGGAAAAGCTATAAGTGAGATACACGCGGACAATTGAAATATTTCCCCTTTATTCAGCATCAAGGATTTCCGGGGTTTTTTTTTAACTACAAGGCACTATTTGTTTCCAGTAGCTAAAGCACATATACTTGTATTAATAATTCTGTACAATCGTGTTTCATCTGTGTATTAAGTGTTACTTTCGACCAAGAGGTGATGCTTACGTCATTACATTGCCGTCAGCGACATGTACAAACTATCCAGTGGACGACTAAATTTCAGGTGGGAGAATCGCTTCACTGAGTAAAACCTCACGTAAACCTTGATGTAACTCACCCTTTTCTGATGCATTATACATCAACATATTGAAAACAGGATGTGCTTGTGAAACACTGATGTCCTCGTATGGCAACTTATAGCGAAGGTTAAACTTTCTCAAAAGCAATTCAAATATGTTGGTACCCAAAGTAAGGTCGTGTATCGAGGAATATATCTGTGAAAAATGAAAGTCCTAACAACAACCATAGAAATATGGAAAAGGATAGAGTTTTATAAAAGTAGGTCAAACATTAAGATCAAGTTCAAATGGTCAAAATTAATGGTGCCCAAGGAAGGCCTTCTCACTAGAAATACACATGTGAAATTTGAAAGCCCTAGCACCAACCATTCAAATGTTTTGGCGAAATTTGTCCGTTGTCCGTCCGTCTACCTTTCCACCTGTCTGTAAATTCTTCATCAGAACAATTGGACCTATTTCATCCAATATCGTTGAGTGAAGGGGACTCAAATTTGTTCAAATGAAGGCCACGCCCTCTTGAAAGGGGATATAATCAAGAAAAGGCTAGAATAGGATTAATGTTTTAAAAAAATCTCCCTCGAAAACCAGTGAACCAGATAAAATGAAACTTGTATGAAAGCTTCCTGACATAATAAAGATTCAAGTTTGTTAAAATCATGGCCACTGTGATTAGGGTAGGACCACAGTAGGGGATTAAACTTTTACATGTTCATAAAGGAAAAAATCTCTTTGAAAATCTTCTTGTTAAGAACAGGGCCATGATTAGTCATATTAATATGCAAGCATCTTAAGATAGTGCAGATTCAAATTTGTTCAAATCATGGTCCCTGGGGGTAGCATGGGGCTACAATAAGGGATAACAGTTTTACATATGAATATAAAGGAAATCAAGAAATAATTTTTTCAGTAATGCAGACATATATTGTGTCACTGTGGTTGCATTTTTTAATTTTTAAATCATGGACCTTGGAATAAGGTGGGAAATAAAATCAAGATTAAATTTTACATAATGCATGTATAGAGGAATTCTTTTTCCGGAACAGCAATGTCATTTATATTAGTCATATATTCCGGAACAGCAATGTCATTTATATTAGTCATATATTTCGGAACAGCAATGCCATTTATATTAGTCATATATTCCGGAACAGCAATGCCATTTATATTAGTCATATATTCCGGAACAGCAATGCCATTTATATTAGTCATATATTCCGGAACAGCAATGTCATTTTATATTAGTCACATATTCCGGAACAGCAATGTCATTTATATTAGTCACATATTCCGGAACAGCAATGTCATTTATATTAGTCACATATTCCGGAACAGCAATGTCATTTATATTAGTCACATATTCCGGAACAGCAATGTCATTTATATTAGTCATAATGATATAGAGGCAGCTAATATGGCGAGGATTCAATTTTGGTTAAACCATAACCTCATATTGCTTGGTTTGAGCCACAATAAAGTATCAAAAGTTTTCATTAGAATTAAAAGGGGGATTTCAAAACTTCTAAGGAAGAGCAACAGTGCCAAGGTAACTTAGGTGAGCATTGCGGCTCATTTACTTCTTGCTATTTTGTGGAGTTTGTCTCGACGAAAAAAAATATTCTCTTTTTTTTTAAATTGTAAGTCAACTCACGTGTATATTGTAGAGAGCTATTCGCTATTTTTGTGAATGTTTCAGCAAATTAAATAATTAGTTAAGGATTTAATTTCTACATGTGATGATACGTGTATTTCATTTGTAAATTCATTTTGTCTCTGAAATGAAAACCAAAGGTTGCTATAGAAAGAGCTTAGAGGAAATTATTGACCTCTATGTATGTCCTTGGGGAAAGAAAATACCTTTGAGAAACCAAAAAAAAAACCTTATTAATTATTTTTCCAGACATATAATTGAGTAGAACAGCAGTAATGTTACAATAATTTGATTAAATCCTAGAATAGATACATAATTTCATATATCCATTTTCAAACATGAGGAACTGTCTTGTCGTTTGCTTAAGGAGGCTGGGGTCAAAAAAAATTTCTTCAAAAGTCATCAAATTAGAAGAAAAGTGTAATATGATCATCAGTTACATTTTAGTGTGAAAGATCACTTTTACTAATGAATCAGAATAAGGGTTCTATATAGTCATTTCTTAATTTAGATGAATGGTTAACCTTTTCAGTTTATGTGAGTGGTGATGTAGTTGTTACATAAACTTTAAATTGTCACTTTTGTGTCTATTTTGATAACAGAAAACGTGCCACAGATGTAGAGAGAAGAGGCATAGTCCTGTTTATCAATTCACCATTATGTAAAGCACCTGTTTTTTTTTAAACAAACAAACAAAAATAGTACAAAACAAAACAAAAATGCAAATACTATAATGAACATATATTTTCCCTCTTTTGGTCGTCAGTGCTTGTCTCATTTATTGTTTATTATGTAGATAACGTATCGTTTTGTGTGTGTGTGTGTATTTGTGTGTATTTTATGTGTATTTGGATGTTTTACTGACTAAAGACGATAACGGCCAACTAACATCTAAACTGTATGACAAACGAGATGGTTCAGATTTCCCAACTCCAAATGCCTTTATTTATGTAGTAATATTCAACTATCACCTACATACGGGGTTTATGTCTCCCAACCCAAAATAAAACATGTATATCGCAGGTGATGACCACAGAAATCTTTGTAAAATAATAATCACAGAAATACATCTAAAATAACGACCACAGATAATGAACACAGATATATTACAAATAAACTTTATGACAAACGTGATGATTCAGCTTTTTCCATCGCCAACTTTATTTATGTAGTAATATTCCACTATCACCTGCATACGGTATTTATTTCTCCGAACTTATTTGAGACGCAAGAGCATGCTCTGAATACGATCAATTTTTAAACCGAGTCAGTCTACTGACATATAAGTTTTATGATACAGGGATTTCAACAACCTCTTTTAAAGTCAGCATTTTCGAAATTTTTTGTTCGATATAATGACCTTGTTTGCAAATACGACATTATCATTGGGTCGTAATTTGACTGACATGTTTTATACCAATTGTTAGTGAAATATGAGATTTTTATAATTACCTTATTTATTTTAATACAGTATATAATGATACTTTGTATTAGCTATAACTATTGACTGTAAATATTATGTTATGATTTCCTTAAATTTAGAAATTTCGATTGTTGTTCCATAAAGAATTACTTTTTTTTTACCTTAATGTTGTCAGCTTTTTTTTTCATTATTTCATTATCCGGATCGAACTTAACAATACACGCTTCAGCGGATTGCGTAGGGCCCTTACAGATAGGTCAGGTTTTCCAGTGTTTCTAAAAATATTCTTTACTGTGTTTGCCAACATTTTTTAACCATGTCATTCTCTTTTTTTACAACCTAAGATAAAGTTAGGTTGAGTGCACGCAAACATTCAATACATTCTTTTTATATAATGATTAATATTGGCGCATATTTCCCATTTACAATGTTTACAAATGTCAAAAAGCTAACCACAGCTTGAAGTCTTTACGTTTCAAAAGGACATCACACAGAAGGACCGAAAGCACACCTCTGGTGCGTAAACCGTTGTCGCCAAACGGTCGGAGGCAAAGGCAACATTTTTAGACCATGCATTGTGACGACAATTATCCCAATTAAAAGGCTTCTCCACGCGAAGCCAACACTTTGAACATTACTGATATTTAACCTTTTAGCAGAATGAATGTTCATCTGATGTGAGGATTGTCATATCCAGAGAAAAACGACATTGATTTTACGACAATAACACCCTCCCTTAAACTGTTTACAGCTAATGGTGATTTCGGGATTCGAATTTGTCATGGCAACCGTTATCAAATCAGAAAACAGAGATCCCTGGCCACTGACACTATTATATGAAATTGACAGCAGATTTACTTTTCTAACATTTTACACTACTTCTGTGACAACTTAATCTAAAGCATCTTGTATGGCTAAGCACATAATCTCGTGGTTCTTAGCAATTTATCATCCTCCACGTTACTGCGCGGAATTAGGGTTCTAACCTAAGCAAAAAAAAAATATTGATCAGTAATCACTCTTTTGTACGTTAATTAAAACAATCCACTTCAAAATTTATAGTCATGTATTTTTTTTTTTTCATTTTTTTTCTCTTTTTCCTAATTGTTCTTCTAAGGAACGCAAATAAATTTCAGGAATAATCTAATTTTGAATTTAACGATTAAAATCATAGAAAGATTAAACACATCAAATTTCGTCGATGAATTTATACCCGTTTGAATAATATCTTTGTTCTCTTTAGTTAAATTTTGAATGTTTTTCTACCATGTATGCATACAATGAATATGTTTTTTATATAGCAATGTCAAAACAGCATGCGCAGTATTACTACGAATCGTCTCTCAATGCCTTCGTCTCAATGCCTTTCTTCTCGTTTTTGTTATAATCATAGATTTGCAAATAACTTTTTTTTTAATTAAATATTAGCCAAAAAAGTAATACATGATTTCTGAGTCAGATTGACTTAATTGCACAAATGTCGAAGACAGGGGAAAAGTACAGTCACTTCAATTATTTCAGTATCTTTAAATTTCATTAAACTATGTGAAACTGTCTTATGAAATTTTTTTTAATAATAACGAGTGTCATTTTAGTCGGACATTCAATATTAATTTTCGTCTGAATTATGATATATATATATATATGTTTAAAAAAACATTTTTCAAACTAAATTGCCTTCTGAAATAAATGTTTACAACTAGCTGCAGAAGGAAAATGATGTTATCTCTATATGGCATGTCAAATGTTGCAATTTTCGATCTTTTCCACTTATACTCGTATTCTATGATACTCAGTTTGCATTGTATAGTTCACAATTTTCAAGTGTATTGTATAATTTTTATTTGTATTGTATCGACGATGTTTTATCAATTAACGATAGTTATTTTCATTCGTACGTCGACTCGATACAGATCCTAGTGAACTTGAAATAAAAGACACTATTTGAAATAAAAGAGTCTACCACATCGGTTTCATATTTAGATGTTTTACTGACTATAGACGATAAAGGTTAATTAACGACTTAATTGTATGACAAACGAGATGACTTTTGCTTCTCCATCGTCAACTTTCCTTATTTATGTAGTAATATTCCACTATCACCTGCTTATGGTATTTATGTCTCCCAGCTTATTCGCTACTCAGGGACTTGCTCTGAGTACCATCAATTTTTAAAGCGAGGCAGACTACTCACTGATAAGCTGATGTTAGAGGGATTTCAACAACCTCGTTTAAAGTTAATATTTCGTAAAGTTTATGGTCGTTATAATGACCTTGTTAGCAAAAAATAACCTATCATTGTATGGTTATACCACCCAATGATAGGTTATTTGGCTGACTTGTTTCATACCAATTGTTAGGCCTTTGTTTTTGTACAGGATTGACTTCGGATTGTTCCATCTACCTGATCAATACAAAGGGCACACGGCGGGTGTGACCGGTCAACAGGGGATGCTTACTCCTCCTAGGCACCTGATCCCTCCTCTGAAATTTCCAGGGGTCCGTGTTTTATGCCATCTTCACATATTTGTATTGTTTGTGGATTTTATTTTTAGTTCGATCACTGTTCGTTATTTTTACCTTTTACATTTTATTTATATTGTATTATATTTACATGTATTTGTATTGTATCATTTCTTATTTGTATTCTATAATTTTTCATTTGTATTGTATATTTTTATTTGTAATCTTTAGCTTTCTTTTTATTCTATAATTTCCATTTGTATTGTGTATTTTTATTTGTATTTTATCATGTCTATCTGTGTTCGTTATTCGTTCTTTGTATTGTATAATATACTTTTTGTATTCTATAATATTCCAATATGTGAATTCCATTTGTATTCGGTAACATCTGTTACTTCTGCGCACCTGATCCCACCTCTGCAATTTTCAGAGGGTCTGTGTTTTATGCCCTGTTCACAGACTTGTATTGTTTTTGTTTGTTGGTTGGTTGTTGTTTTTGTTTTGTTTGTTTGTTTGTTTTTGTTTTTTTTTTTTGATCGATCACTGTTCGTTATCCTCATCTATTTCATCTTTATAAATTAAACAATATGGAAATTTTAATATATAATACAAACAGAAAATATACCATACAAATGTAAAATCATTGAATACAAATTGAAAAGTATTCAGTACAAATGGAAAACATACATTACAAATGAAAAATTATGCAATACGCAAGGAAAATTATAGAATACATATGGAACATTATATAATACAAATAGGAAGATATAAAAAACAAATGGAAAGTTATACGATACAAATGGAAAGGACCGAATATTGCAACATTTGACGTGCCATACACTTTATTTTCCTAAGAAATTCAGCACCCACGGAAGAAAAAGCGCATTTAATTCTTGCCGATCCACGATCGCCATTTTTACCTGTAAACAAACTCATTCTTCACTTGCCGAGGTTCACGAAGGCGTTGTAAATAGTCATAAATTTGAAATTCTTATGTCTACCACGAATATTGATTCACTAAAAAAATGTCTTTATTTGTTAAGAAAATATTTTCCTGTTTTCAGTAAAATTGTATTCTATTGATTATTAACCCACTCTTCCTTACTCGACCTTGTATTTTGTATGATATATGTAAATATGTTCATGTACCTCATATTACATTGTATGGTCCGAGCGTAACAAGCAAAATAAAAACGTTTCTGATACAAGCAAAGCGGTGACATCTTTTGGACGAAAATGTCTCAAGAATTCGTTGGTATAAAGAAACTGATGGCAGGTCTGTATTGTGGAAACAGATGAGAAAACAATCTCCCGTGATATTGATTGATTGAAAAGTTAAATCTACCTATGCTGCTTTTGCAATAATGCCAAATCTTGTATTTTATAAATGTATCTATTATAACGTATTTTGAAATGCGCATTTCAAAAAACGACAGTTTTTCCCTATATATTTACACATGCGCAACCTAATTTTTGGAAATTGGGGGGAGGGGGGATGCGCCCCCATATCCCCCTCTTTATTCGTCAGTGGGCTTCCATTGGCTATTATTAAAACCTTCATCTGATTTTTTGGGGAGTAAAAATAGATGCAATTTAATTTGTATGCCTACCTGAGTGATTTATAATGCACAATTTGTAAACAATAATCATTTAACAAAATGAAATGTATGGAGAT
Organism: Saccostrea echinata; assembly: GCF_033153115.1. Taxonomy (NCBI): domain Eukaryota; kingdom Metazoa; phylum Mollusca; class Bivalvia; order Ostreida; family Ostreidae; genus Saccostrea; species Saccostrea echinata. Next base: position 113,037 of record NW_026889854.1, read on the forward strand.
AACGAACAGTATTCCTGCTCAAAAGTCCATTAAACAATAGAGAACAAGTTTAGCAATTTTATTGCAATGTTTAAAAAGCTGTTTCTCGAAGAGTTTAAGCATTGTGAAATCTCGATTGCATTACAGAGGAATATTATTGTATATAAGACGTTTATAAAGAAAAAAGGTAGAATTCAAATTTAGTTACCTAATGGGTCTTTCGTTTTTTCATATCTTGAATGTAACGGGGGGAAATAACTATGTATCCTTCTCATTTGCGCTTTGTTTTTTTCTTGGGGTGGGGTGGGGGGATTGAAGGCATAATGAAATTTGTACCACAGCTGATTCTTTTTAAAATATCTAAACAAATTATATTTTTATATTTAATTTCACAAGACATCTTATTTCATGTAAGAAGACATTGAATGCTTCATTGAAAACTTAATTGCACCAGATCTTTGATCCTTTCGGAATATTTACGAAGCGCATGTATAAAAGGGCCATGATTTGAACTTGAGTCATAATATATACGACAAAACACAGATCAATAAATGGTTTGTGGCAGTCTGTAGCAGGTAAATTAAAAATGATGAAGTCCGGAGTATCAAAGCTAACATATAATTGGAAATCTTCGGTTGCGAATTATTTTTCTGTTGAAATATAATCACCGACCACGTGGTTTAAGACCTTTTCCTAACCCAAGGCTAATCGCTCTGGCTCAATGTTTTGCTTGTCAGCACGTTAATTATATTTATTGCGATAAAGCTTCATTAGGAATTATTCGCCATTTCAAGATTCAAAGACAAAAGAGCTCTGAGCATCTGTCTCTTTGATTGCGCGTTCCTGTGGCAGTTAATACGGTATACGGACACTTGACGTGCGGTAGCGTCGTGAGGTCGTGATAAAAATTATTGTCATTCCATAGTTTGGGATAATTCTAAAGATTAAGATGTTTTATCGCCCGGAAGCCACGAAATGACCTTGTGTAGAAGTTCACACAAACTCCCAGATCAAATTTTTCTGTTTGATTAGCGGAAAACGGTGCGTTTCTTGAAAGACAATTGCAGGAATCGCAGACATTGAACAGTGCCGCTGTAACTGTAACAGTCGTCTTCGTCGTCGCAGGACTTTTCAATAATGGACTGCTTGTTTTTTGTAGATATGAAAAGCGTCACGGCGGTATGATCGGTCAGGATCCGTAAATTATCTTATTAGAATATGCTTGTGCGTTGAAATATGTCAATAACAGGATTATAAATCATTTTATCTTACCGAGTCACAAGACAATAATGCTTTGACATTTAACTGTACTAGCATAATTAACTAAGAATGGGTGAAGTGGTTTCTAAGATCTCCACGTATCTTCCATTCAGGGATAATGAACCTGTTAATTCTAATTCAAATAATCTCCAAAATTCTATTTCTTCTTCCACAGACAAAATTCAAAAGGAAAAAGAAAAACCGAGTGACACGAGGACGCTAGTGATGCCTGCAATGCGCAGGCGCCAGTCGGAACAAACAACATTTGTTGTTCCACGGATATATGTGGATTATGGAAGTCGTAGAACTTCTTACGCTTCAGATTATTTTCGGAGATCATCAGGTGAAAGCGGAAGTAGCAGAAGGACTTCTTGTGCTTCTTCCCTTGCATCTATGGACGATAGAAGAGGTTCCGGAAGTAGTATAAGTAGCAGAAGAACTTCTGCAGCTTCTGATGTTGATCGGAGAGGATCCGGAAGTAGCATTTGTAGCAGAAGAACGTCTCTGTTATCTTCTGAGTGTCCGTCCCGAAGAGGATCCGGAAGTAGTAAAAGCAGCAGAAAGAGTTCAGATGCCAGTAGAATTGGTGATATTACAGACGACATTCTTGCTGGTACGTTGTTTCCTGTTTACATTTAAATTAATTTTGTTTCTCCACCATACTGAGAAGTTTACTTAATGTCATGATAGTCTTTTTTCTGGTGACATGCATTTATATGCAGAAAAATGCAGTAGCTACAAATTGAATTTTCCAAATACTGGGCAGATTTTTCAGATTGTGAAATCTTGGAGGAAGATTACCGATCAGTTATGCAGACACAGGAACCTCGAAGATCTAGTCTGGAAGAAAATATCGGCAAAACAGTGACTCCAGCTGAAAAGAAGATGTTGTATAGAAGGAGTCACTCCTTGGCGGAAATTCGACCCACGCACGTGTTTCTGCCTGAAGGTTTGAAACCGTATATTTCTTCAAGATTAAGTGATTAACGTTAAACATCATTGAAATTTATGATAAATCATTGTCCTATAATATACCCTGTGTAAATCTGAAATCGTAATTTTGCAAGGGTAAGTTAGTTGAAAATCAATATATCATGAGATTAAAAGGCATTTAAAGGCTTATCATTTGCATAAACTGGATTGTACATTACTGGTAACCTAAAAACTAGTAGAGTAACAAAAATAAACGTTACACGATCAGCTTTTTTCGTTTAATCTGATATCTAGATTCTCGCCGCTCTGATATTCTGAGCTTTGATATTGCTACAGTTGTAATCTAATGTATTTACGTCAACTCCATACCAAGAATCAAAACAAAACCAATATTTCTTACAATAAACACGATATATCTATAATATTAATATTTAAGTTTTTTGGTGCTAGGCCATGTGAACAAAAAAAGAGTTCAAGGTTCATCTAAAAATTCTGTGAAAAATCTAATAATCATTTTCTTCTGTAATATCCCATACATAATCTCCACAATTTTTTTGCTGATATCAAATTCCAAGTGTTGGGAGTTCTTTTACCGGAAGTGCGTCATCAAAGAAAGCCGTACTTTCTCATTGCTCATTTATTGTAAGCATGTTCGACCCGTATGCAGGGAAATTTTATGTGTTTGTCGATTGGTAATACTCGTATAATACTATTAAATCTAGGAATTATTGCCATTAAATGATGGTGTACCTTCTTTGTGTTTTAGGACGAGGTCGCACAGACGGCAGACGGATAACTTTGTCCTCCTTGGCTCTAGACCACAATATAGCCACCGTCGGTCACCATTATCAACGAAAGAAGCCAAAATTCAATGTATGTTTCAACTATGGATTAAATCTGTATATAAAATACACATAGGTTCCCTTAATATTTTCATTAATTTGAAATGCTCAATTTTTCTGAAAAATTCTTTGAAATTAGAGCATTAATATATTCTTCATTAATGTTTATTTCTCAATATTTAATCTAATATCAATTAAGAATATTTGAGGAATCAAATTTATTCAGATTCCTCAAAGTGGATTATTTGAACGATCCTTGCTCTAATGGCGTTTTTTTTTTCTATATAATTCAGTAGATCTGACATAATTATAAGAGGAATTAAGGTCAGACAACATGCTCCTCAATAATATATAATTTTCCTAAGAATTTGTGATTGAAGTATTGCTACTTTTAGAAGTTTCACAAAAAATTGAGGTGCTTTACTGGACATTTGTGCAAGATTGCACAGGATGTCATTTCCTATATTTTTCTACTGAAAATCACTTGAATCGCTGATATCACAATTTTGTGTGTATATTTTTTGAAACATTTTGAAAACAGCTTAAAAATCAGAAGATTATAATTATTTTTGGTTTGAAAACAAATATTCGAGGTGTGTGTCGTCAGACCTTAAAGTAGACATGGAATTTTCTTATGTTTTAAGATAAAACCATCCCAATCTTTGTCATATCACCCTACTGTAGTTTGGTTTGATAAGTAGAAGATTTTAGATGTACAAAAATATCAAGTATTTCACAGTAACGTACTCTTTTCAATAACTGTAATCCGCTGAGTTGTTTTAAAAACAGAAACCCAGTGACACTGGGTAAGATCGTTTTCTTCAGGAAACCTTAGTCTTCACACTCTCTAAGAGTAATGTTTTGCAGTGATGTGATATACTTCAGCTTATTCTCCTCATGCTTTCACTTGTCATGAATAATTATTGATTAACAACCGTCATTATACAAAGAAATCTCAAGCAGAAGACAGCGTTTGAAGTTTTTCATACAAGATTTGATATTTCTGATTATTGAATTGTATTCACTCCGGCAGAAGACGGAGAGCGGTGTTTTTGCTTCAATATTTCATGTATTTGTTGCCAAGAATTAAAACAATTCTAATCAGAAACTTTAATTAAAGAAAAGAACTAAACAACGTACATTACGCCAAGTCATGCGTTTTGAGAAGCATTTGTTTGCAATGAGAAAAATACTACGTAATTTAGCAATGATATATGTATGTATCATGTATGTTTAAGATTTAGTTAACTCAAATCAACTTGGACATCATTCAAGGATCAAGAAATATTTTAGATAAATACGGTATTGATTAGTGAACTCTATAGGTATACTCTTTTAAAGTCTTCTATTGCGTATTTTGTATTTTGTAAAAGCAATCCATCATATTTTGCCTCCATTTGCTAACAGAGACCGAGTGGGATTGGGCTACCAGACAAACCTGTTGTCATGCACGACTTGAACTTGGAGGAAATGGTGGTTCCCCGATTGGCGGCTCCACTGCAGCCTACAGGAAAACTAAAGATCCAGTTTCAGTATTCAGAGGACAGAACTTCCTTAACTGTTATCATCATTGAGGTCAGTATACAACTATACATGTCACGATTTTACTCATAAGTTAAAAAAGCACGTCATATGATACAGACTTAAGGCACAAATATTGCAGAGAGACTGCTACTTTTTTCAAATACAAGAATTAAATATTGCAGATTACATTTTGTACAACATATATAAAGTTTATAATTTTTTTTTAAGATTTGGCAAATATGATAAATAATAATTCAATTTGTGTTTACCAGGCCAGACGGCTTAGAATAGAGGGTATACCAAACGATACAGAGTTAAATCCCTATGTGAAAGCATTCCTTGTTCCAGGAAAATCTTTCAAATATAGAACAAAAACAATTCCAAAAACAAAGGTAAGTATCTGTAGAAAATATGACAACATTACACATGTACTACAACAGCACATCAAACAGATGTGGTTAAATATTCAGTTAATTTAATTTCTGGAATAGAAAAAAAGTATCTTTTATCAATTACAGAATCCTGCTTTTTTGGAGAAGTTCATAATAAATGATGTTCTACCAAGCGATATTAACGATGAAACCGTTCTTGAATTCCAAGTCTATTCCTCACATCACGTGACCAGACGTCACTTAGTGGGCGTGGCGTCAATATCTCTTAGGGCAATAGAAACTTTAGAAAACGGATTAGTGGACCTCACTATCATGCCACAAACTGTTTGCAGGGTAAGTATAAGGAAAAAGATACCAAGTTGATTTAATTCAAGAATAAACAGGAATATAGGATTAAAACGTGTATGTATACCTACGACATTTTTATTGTCATTTTTGTACATAAAACCCTTAATTCACTAGAAAAGAAGGAATACTTGATATAAGTATTTTCTATGATTTTTGCAGTGCTTTGCTTTATGATTAACCAATTTTTTTTACTTCAGCTTCATCAAGGTGATATAAGGATATCAGGCTGTTATCAGCCAGTTGCTGGTAAAATGGTTTTCAACATTTTAGAAGCAAGGAACATCCCTCGTGTTTCAATACTTGGTGCTGTCAGTAAGTCAATTTATTGTATCATAAAGCTATCTAAATCAGCATTGTATTTCAACCTTGGAACTATGAAATCAAAATTTTTGTTTTGTAGATCCGTATGTAAAGATAGAAATGTATGTCAACGGAGTTAGAGAAGCAAAGGGCACCACAAAAACCCGCCAAAATACTCAGGACCCCATGTGGAACCACCAGGCTGTGTTTGAAATTAACAGAGAAAACCCTAAACTTCTTGGTCATGTTTTCTTGTTTCGTGTTTTTCACAAGGATATGATGATGGGTGTCCAGGAAATTGGACAGGTATTCCCAAGTAATATTGATATATATATATGTAGATACATGTGGTCATAGAAGTCGCTAATAATTGGTATATGAACATGTCTACCTTGTACATCTTTTTTATCAGCATTGGCTGTGAAGTTGATTGATAAATTAGTACAATATTGTCCTATCCTAGCAAACATTACGGCGTATGAAATGTTACAAAGACATTTTATTTTCAAAACTTGGACTAAAAAAAAAAATAAAGCAGTGTTGGTATTTATCAATGCAACCTGCTCATTTATTAAAGAGATCGGAATAAACTTGTCAACTCGGTTTAACTTGTAAAGAGATAGTGAAGATCTTTTTTTCATTTTTTTTTATTATTCTGAGAGTTTGATTTTTTTTTTACTAATTTATAGGTAGAATTTGGTTGGCACAGCCACGGGGAACAATTAGACCACTGGTACGACATTATGGAACATCCACATCGTCCCACAGACTACTGGCACCAAATCATCAAAACCAGCAAACTACAAACATAACACACATTCACACACTCATACACACTCACCAAAGAGCAAGAAAAATGTCGGCCAAAATTATAAAACCAATAGGAAGCACTAACAGGATATTAAAACCGAGGAAATCAGTGGGCATATTGTTATTATTCTGTGAATGAGCTATTTATCTCGTGAATGAAAAAAGGAAGTCTTACTTAGACTGAGATGAAACTAAGTAATCTTCAGTCTAACTTTAATTTTTATACATTTGGAAGTGATGTTTTTCGTTTGATCCTTTTTCCTTAAATAACATATGATATGTCAGCTGTGAATTGAAAATGCTTACAAAATTACGACTGTAGTGTGATGAACCGTGCACCTGTACGTGTTATTATGTAACATAGACAGATGGAGAAGGTTGTAAATCAGCCTCTTCTATATATGGTAATCCTAGACAGACTTGTCCATATGCTGTGGTTTGTGTTTCATATTCTGACAGCCTGTGAATGTTTGGTAAAGACGTTTCTGGGTGTTTGTTGCTTTTTCGGATTCGTTTTTTTTGTATGTAACTTAAAAGTGAGATCAAGGAAAGCAAAATAAATTAGCTTTTAACATTATAAAAATGCTGCATGTAGTTGAGGGTAACATTGAAAATTTTCACCCCAAGAAAATATTTTTCAATCTTACCTCAACTACATGCAGTATTTATTATTTTATAAGGAATGTTTTATAGAAATACCAAGAAAGGTGAAGCGCGCGTGTATAGATTCCGCGCAGTCACTTTTTTTTTAAATATTACCCGTCGTCAAGCAATGTTGACTGTTGCTAAGTTCTATCGCGCTGAAGGGCGTGGTTTCATCATTCGGGGGCAACAGTGTTTTTTTAATAAGTGTTTCTCGTCGAATGAAATTCAAGTTATTTACATGAAAGTATAATATTTCAAAATACAGCACTGTCTCGTACTTTATAGCTAGATAACAATCAACTAAAAATCTTTCTTCTTTTTTTTTTACCTTAATACACAAATTGGCTTTTTATGGAACACAGTTTTGCAAAGCAGAAATGAATATATTTTGCTGAACAACACGCAGAAAAAAACATTGCTGGTAAATTAAAATAGATTTCCCGTACAGTGTTTCACTGACTTTCAATATACATGTGTGTCTCTGAAACTAAAAAATGTACTTTTGTTAATATTCTGATATTATATCATAACCATAAACAATTCCGATTGAAGTATATCATCATAAGTATACATTACATGTATTTTGATTGAGAGCATGAAACGTGTTATATATCTCAAAATTCTTGCATAAAAACACCAAAGCCAAACATTATTAATTATAATATCTCTTATTTATTTCTTATTACATACAGGTAATTTGTGAAAATGATCTCAATAGTTAGGAAAAAACATTATAAAGCCAGTTGTGAATGTTTCTAGAGTAAGGATGAATGAAAAGTGATCTTAATAATGTTTTGTAAATACATGTATCTTCGAATCTCCTCCCCCTTTTTTTTACTTTAGGAGTTTTGAAGAGTGATAAACTTATCTTAACGAAAAATGTTTTATATGAAAGGATATATTTTTTTTATTATATAAGTAATTGTTAATATCTAATTGTACTCGTTTTAATTTAAAAAATCAATTAAGCAGTCATCTCTCTATCACATCCTTTTTAGAAAAACAGATGAATACTGTTGTTAATTCAAAATGTGATATCTATCAAATTTCTATTCTATAACTGTTGTTAACTGTAAAATTTTGTAAAAAGAAATTTGTTGATATAAATACTATTGATGAATAAAATTCTGTTTTACGTCAGTTTTATGTTTTTATGTCTTGTTAACCCAAGTATATTCCTTTCAAATGTTAGTTTAGTTAATAACAATGATGACATGACGTATGTCAATCTAACCATATAGTAAAAATACTACTAACAAACATGCAACACTTTGAATAAGGTTTGTTTGTGAAACACTGATGCCCTCGTATGGCAGCTCTGGGCCAAAGGTTTAAGTTTTTCAAACGTAGGTAAAATTCCAAGGTCAAGGCCAAGAGTTAAAAAAATGTTGGTACCCAAAGAAAATGTCTTGTCACAAGGATACATGTGAAATATAAAAGCCCTGGCACAAACCATTCAAAAGTTATGGGCAAGGTTAAAGACAGAGACAGGCGGACGGACAGGCCAAAAACTATATGCCCCCGAATCTTCGATAACGGAGGCATACAAATTAACATGGACAGCATATAATCATAGAAATGTCATCAACAGAGCTGACTAAAACATGCGACAAAAAGTAAAGTTTTCCTCCAAGTTGAGATTACAATTTAAAAGTGCCTAGATATTGACCATGTAAAGCAAAAGCCACCTAAGTGTTCTTGTTTTTCCTCCTCTTTCAACTATAATCCTGCGTGAAACATAATTACTCGTGGTGTAAATAAAGTTGAAAACGACAAGCTGAAATATCGAAAATTCAGGGAGCCCCAACTTTTCAAATGGCAACAGAACTTCCTTTATATCATGATTTCTGTTGTACATGCCAGACAATGGGCAAAATATGAAGGGGAAGACCTCGATTTTTTCAGAATGGATAAAGGCTTTTGGAAATACATTGAAGAATCGTATTAGATAATTTAAAGGCAAAATACGAACTATGTATCCTTCCGTTTCAAGTAAACTGGAAGTTATTTAAGTATTAGAAAGACTACATGAACAATATGCTATGATTCCAGCTGATAAAGCCTTATATAGTCTTTTAAGGGCTCATTATTACAACTGCATTTTAGAAGAACTTGGCTAGTAATGCAACGTATTCTCACAGGTTCCCTTTCAAAGGATGAAATTCTTCAAAATCATGTCTCAGTTTAAATATTTTTATCATTTCGCTCAACATTAGTAACATAAGTGAATTTTCAAATTCGTTCAAAAACCTCATAAAAATTCTTACAAACAAAATCCAGTAAGTTTCACAAAGCCCTTTCTTTACTCCTCTTTTAAAAAATATCAACTGCTGCGAAGGGGACAACTTTAGTCGCTATGTGCTATTATTATAGTTCTTCCAGAAGTGGTTTAAGTGTGGTTTCTCAAAAACTACAAAGAACTTTTGGAAAAAAAATCAATGGTCCCAAAACATGACTTGATTACGCTTTATATAGCCATTCCTCAAAGTAATTGGAGACCTGAGTTTTGGACCTCATGACACCTGTTTCTTCAATAAATAAAAAAGAGACTAGGAAAATTTCACATTTTGTGTTTAGCCGTTTACAAAGTAACTTTGAAAAAAAAATCATTCTGATTCTTAACACAAGAACTCTGGAGTTGATATTTATAAGGTGCTGGCGTTCAACATTAACAACATCTACTAGTATGTAGTCCTCGAACACCACGCCTTCTTACAATCTTTATAATTCCGATGGACTCTAATTGTGTTCCTTTGTTAGCTAATCCGTTTCATATTCTTATAAGACAGGATTTATTCAAAAACTTCAACAAGAGAAGAAGAAAATTATTGCAGTTGCCTTCAATGCAATATTTAAATATGATGACGTTTCATCAATTACCCATAGTTATTTTCTTTCATATGTCGACTCGCTATATCCCAGTGAATTCAAAATAAAAAGACATCACAGAATCTGCCACCTCTGTTTCATATTTGGATGTATTTTACTAACTATAGACAATAATGGCCAGCTAAAAACTTTATGACAACTTGATGACTTCAACTTTTCCATCATCAACTTCCCCTGTTCATGCATTTTCCAGTTTTACCTGCATATGTTGTTTAATGTCTCCCAGCCGATTCGGTGTGCAAGAGCATGTTCTGAGTACGATCAAATTTTTAACCGAGACAAATATTATAAGCTGATGTTTCAGGGCTTTCAACAATCTCGATTAAAGTCAGCATTTTGCATATTCAATAATTGATATAATGACCTTGTTTGTAAATACAGCCTTTCGTTGGGTCTTATTTGATTGGCAAGTTTGATACCAATTGTTAGGCCTATGTTTTTACACTAATTTTGACTACGGATTGCTTTTTTTTTTACGTGATAAGTACAGAGGGCTTACGGCAGGTGTGACCGGTTGACAGGGCATGCTTACTCCTCCTAGTTACCTGATCCCACCTCTGTTGTTTCCAGGGGTCCGTGTTATTGCCCTGTTCACGATTCCTTTTGATTTATGAGAACAATCACGATTCGGTATCTTCACCTTTTTCATTACTAATGCAAGCCTACAAAGTACATGTACATTTGATATTTCATCAACTCCATAGATACCAGAACTATTTTTTTTTATAGTAGAACTATTTTTGGCAAAGTATTGCAAACATCATGATACATACATCGTAGACTAGCTGGACCTTGAATAATAAATGTTCAATTAAGATAATAATACAGTGTTTTCTTATAAATATAATAAACTGTTAATGTGGAACAAACTTGAGGAACTTTACTTTTTTATGAAGATTAAATCATGAAAATCAACAGATCAAACTGTTTTGCAAATATCAGATATGTTAAAATTCAATGTCAACTACGAAGAAATTCACTAAAAGAATGATTTCGTAAACCTTAAGCAGGTGCAATAAAGGACAAGGTATGGTAAGGGCCGAATCTGGCCCCTTATTTGATGCAAAATTCAGAACACAGTTAAAATTGTGATAGTTTGTAGTTAAGAACTTAAAATGATGCTTGTTTTAAAACCAGCACTGATATTGATTCAAAGCTTACACGGAGGCCACAAAAGGGTGCAGAAGTAGGACATTTTCCCGAATTTCCTCAATTCTGGTGGAATTTCGTCAAATTTGAGATACTTTTCACTTCGGGAAACATAGAGCACAAGCTTGCCTATCTGAGATTTTTATACATAAGATACATCTGATACTAGTGTATGAAATATATAAATTTCGTAGATAGGCAAGCTTGTGCTCTATGTTTTCTGAAACAAAATGTACGGTAAAATCGACGAAAATTTCCATAAAAATGAGAAAATTCGGAAATTGACATATTTTCTGACCTTCCTGTGACCTATGTTTATCCCATAACTTAGAACCAAGACTCATTTTGTGGTAGGGGTGACAACAGGTTTTTTTTAATAAACTGTTGCATCATTCTAAAAGACACGCCAAACCAGGGCCAAAAAGGGGTCTTAGCCTATCTTGTCCTTTCAATTATTCATTTTGAAAATAAAGTGATATATGTATTAAATAACATTACGCAGTGGTTTCATATTTTACTTTGAAAATGACTTTGAAATCCTAAAAATGTTGATTCTGTCTTAAATGATTGGAACACAACGAGGAATAACTAAACCACCGAGTACTATATCACACAACATGCACATCGCCTACCAGTCTCGGCAGCGAATCATTAGAGTAACAATAGAGAAACATTGAATCGTAGTACGAGTCACCTAAGGCAATATTTCTAAAACTCCTCGGAAAACCAAACACAATTCAAACCTTACAAAGAAAGGCAGATAATGAAACATCTCCGCCCATGGCAATCTACTGCAAAACTCAAATGATAAGGAGCTTCATTTAAATGACCACAGTCAAGAAATTGTTTCAGAGAAAGTACAATTTTTGGCTAATTGGCTTTATGTAAGAGAGAGAGAGAGAGAGAGAGAGAAAATTTCCATACCAAGCATAAATGATATACATGATGTCTTTGTATTTCAATCAGCTGAGTAAAATACCTTTAATTTAATAGTTATTTACTTTAATTTTCCCCCTTAGATGCAAGCTAAATTCTTTAAAAGTTCAAAATATAATGGAGCTAAAACATTAATATCTAATACTCGATTTTTTCCTCCACTATTTATTTTTTTTTCTCAATTTGCATTGAATTAGGAAGGTTTACAATAACATGAAAAATAAATAAATGAAAACTTACAGATATATTCTTTCACATTTGCATTATTACTGGATCTCTACCTCCTTCTCGTTGTATTACATAATTATTCTTTTAAAAACTAAATGTTTTACTTGATATATCGATGTTTTTCCTGGAATGTGGACTTGATATATTAAAAAATTGCTAAAGACTTCCCATATTTCTCAGAGAATATTGTATGATAATGACAACATGTGTAACACGGCTAGAGGTAAGATTTGTTGAGGGGTCCCAGTAAAACTGACAAGTATGATATAAATAGTAGGGGATTTGTTGATGGCTACCCAGCAATACAAACAACGTGTGTAGCACGGCTACAGATGGGCTGACAACGTGTGTAACACAGCTAGAGGTGGGGTACAGACACCATGTGTATCACAGCTAGAGGTGGGATACTGACAACGTGTGTAACACAGGTAGAGGTGGGATACAGACAACGTGTGTAACACAGCTAGAGGTGGGATACAGACAACATGTGTAACACAGCTAGAGGTGGGATACTGACAACGTGTGTAACACAACTAGAGATGGGATACATACACCATGTGTAACACAGCTAGAGGTGGGGTACAGACACCATGTGTAACACAGCTAGAGGTAGGATACTGACAACGTATGTAACACAGGTAGAGGTGGGATAATAACGTGTGTAACACAGCTAGAGGTGGGATACTGACAATGTGTGTAACACAGCTAGAGGTGAGATACAGACAACGTGTGTAACGCAGCTAGAGGTGGGGTACAGACAACGAGTGTAACACAGCTAGAAGTGGGATGCTGACAACGTGTGTAACACAGGTAGAGGTGGGATACAGACAACGTGTGTAACACAGTTATAGGTGGGATACTGACAATTAACGTGTGAAACACAGGTAGAGGTGGGATACATACAACATATGTAACACAGCTAGAGGTGGGATACTGACAAGGCGTGTAACACAGGTAGAGGTGGGATACATACAACATGTGTAACACAGCTAGAGGTGGGTTACAGACGCCATGTGTAACACAGCTAGAAGTAGGATATTGACATGTGTAACACAGCTAGAGGTGGGGTACAGACGCCATGTGTAACACAGCTAGAAGTGGGATATTGACATGTGTAACACAGCTAAGCTAGTGGTAGGATTTGTTAACATATCCCCAGTAGAATTGACATTTAAAGACCCTCAATACACTGACGAAAAATGTTCTTTGGAGAAAATTCTATCGAGCAAAGGGGTACATATTAAAATTTACCGGTTCAATTTTACCCTAGGGTGCATGCCTTTTTACCCAGGAAAAATCTGCAAAGACAACGTAGTACTGATAAAGTAAAAAAAAAACGTGTTTGCTTACTTAAATGGGAAAAATATATGCAAATAACGTTTTCAATTACTCTATCATGGTCTAGTATAATTTTAGGATACTTAAATTAATTTCAGATTATGTAATACAATGCAGTTTGCAAATTATTTTATTTTATATCAACTGGTGGATTGAATTAACTACACTAAAGTACCCTGAAATCAGTGTGCAGTGTGAAGAGGGTCCTTAAAGGGGACTGGACACAGTTGCGTTGTTTACATTTTAAATTTCTATGCTTATTCAAAAAATAAAACCAGTTAGATGAATTGAACGTACATGAATATTATTAGAATTCAATGACAACAATAACATTCTTCTTTACATTACGTCAAACATCTGTTTTTGTAAACAGGGCACAGGGGTGTTCAATTTGTTAAACCCTGCACACATTACTGAGCAAGGATTGACAATACTGACTTTCTCACATTTCTACTCTGAATTTTCTGGATTATGGCTTAAGGGTGAATTAAAAAAAATGACCAAATGCATATTTCTCAACCCACACTAAAAATACCGGCAATGAAAATAGATTTCTATGTCTCAGCATATGCCTTTTCATAGTGTCTAAATACCTGCCAAATATCTCGTTGATATCTCAATTAACAAAAAAGTTATGCCCAAAAATGATACTAAAATTGTCAGGAGTGCAACACCTTTTTGTGACATTTTGAAATTTCAATAATTTTTGGAGATCTGTGAAATAAATAATAATGTTTTATGTTGAAAATAAAGACTTTCCTGATAATATTCAAAGTATTAAGATTTAAATGTGGACTGTAGTAACTTCTGTTTAATCAAGTTGCGGTCATGGCTGATGTTTAAAAAAATGTTATACCATGTCAGGAGTACAACAGAAAAAATGTACTGTTTCCAAAAAACATCAATTGTAAAATTCTGAAAGAAAATTAAGACAAAACAGAATTTTCGAAGTGTTAAACAATAACTGATATACATTTTAAAACTTGAAAATGTTATTTAAATCACAAGCAGCATTAATGAGAGTCAAGTACATGTGCATACCAAATAATGTCAGGAGTGCAACATTTGATGTTTTGCTCCCAAGCATGAAAAAACTATTATCATCATATGATTTTCTGATTTTTATTTTGGAAAATAAAGACACAAAGAACATTTTTACCAAATAGATTTATCAATTACTGGATCTGTCCGTGCTTCAGATCTATATTTCTATGGTCAGGAGTGCAACACATTTTTTTAAAGATTCAAGTTGTGTGATGAAAACATTTCTATTCATGCTTAGAAGTATTAATTAATTAATAATGATCTTTTTGTTTAATTTAATAATTTAATGTAATACTAAAATATTGACAGTTTTATTATTAAAATCCTTCCTTTTTCAATTTTATAAATTCAGATGTGTTTTTATCTTTTTGTGATTTTTTAATGAACTTTAAAAATAAACACACTAAAAAAAATTTCATAAAATTCAAGTAATTCCTCCTCAACTTCACTGAAACAACAGAACAAGTTCTTATGTAATTTTCACTTCACAATTCTAATTTAAAGACCCCATTGCTTTTGGTCAGGAGTGCAACAAATATGTTAGAATTATAAATCATCCAATAAGAATAAAAATAAAGAAAAAAATTGATGAGTACAATTTTTCTGGTGGGTTACTGTGATTGATCCACTCCTCTGTTTCCCTAAACTGCGCGTCCAACAAGTCGGTGACGTCATACATGATTTGTTAGTACAGCAAGATCATACTCGGTGATCAGAGGGGCGGTATTATTATGTAAAAACAGGTCATAATCAGTATATGATGAAATATTTTGAGAAACGGGGAACACAAAAATTATTTTTGCATGGCTGATGTCGGAAATCTTATGTAGATATATCTTATTTCGCTTATTTAGCTTACGTGTGACGTCATAGTTGGTTTTTCCCGTACTCGAGAAATGTAACATGACACGTTTTTGTCATGCTTATGTCCTCTTTAACGATGTTCTGTGAAATAATGAGGTCAGCTTCATCATTCGAAACTTTTACAGTTAATCAATAATTCGAAGGATTTGCATTTCAACGTAAATTAAAAAATATTGAATGATAGAATTTTTTGTAAATTACGTTTTTTATTGTTCAAGTTGTCTTAAAAAGTGCGCTATTTTCCCTACCCAGATGCAGTGTGATAGACAAAACTTGCTTTTTTCGAATTTTAAATCCTAGTTATACTCTGAAATATTTTAAAAGATACATGTCCACTTTGATATTTTTATGTATGCTTAAAAAATCCCATTATTGACAGAGTAATGCGCCCGGAAACATGGAGAATTAAAACTCCACTTAGATACTGTAGGGCATAGTATTTGTCAATCAATATCTCCAAAATAAGGTAAGAAACCTAATGATATAACTGCTTTAAGATATGTGGGACATACTTAATTAGAAATATACAAAATTTGAAAAAAATTGAATGACAAGTATTTTTTCAGCTCAAGGTCCTTCTCCTCCTTTAGCTAGTTTTTTTGCATAAATAGGGAATAATTCCAGATAAAATGCGAATTTTAAATACTTTCATCTCTTTAATTATGAAGTATTGGGTTATAAATATTGCACAATTTCATTACCACTTGATGTTGCCAACACTTTATGAATTTTTGTGTTCTGTGGTTTTAATTTTAAATTTTACTGCAGTCAGGAGTGCAACAAAACTGCTTTATAATTACCAATGCTTTTTAACCCATCTTTACTAAAAAATAAGTTGAAAAAAATGTTTGATACTATTTGATGTTCAAAACACTATGTCTATCAACAAATTACAGAAATTTTACGGTCGATTCAGGGAATAGTTTTCAGCATTTCACATATATTTCTAAATATAATTTATATACATTAAATCTTGCAAATAATCATGTTTTAAGGTCTTCAAAATATGAAAAACCTGCCGTAAACGATGACAAGAATAGATATGGGTTACCCCATATCCAAGATATTCGACTTTTAATTTATTCGAATTTTCATTGTGTTCAGATGATTTCTAATAAAAAACAAGTATTTACTGACAAAACGTCAGAGATACCCAAGCTGTAGAAAGTCAACTATAAAAGTGCCATATACATAAATATCCTAAAAATGACATAATATTTAGGCTACTGAGTTTCAACATCTTTTGTTGAGTAAAATATGCATATAGTAGGAAACAAACTGCATGTACATATATAACGTTACATGCATGTAGTGACTTTATCACAAAGTTGCACATGCATAAAAATAGTTTTAATTTCACATAGAACATAAACTAAATATAATTAATCGTATAATTTTAAAAATGTATTTAACGCCTCACTCATTTTCAGGAATATTTAATCCAAATAGCATGTTACAGGCCTATAGCAACGTTTTCAAAGTGATGGGGGGGGGGGGGGGACTGCCAAAAAATCCCGCGTACTATGGTCCTGTGCTACATGTGTACCATCTAACTTTCCAATGATAGAATCTTCTGTAAAAAATTTTTTATAAATAGCAAAACTATAGATCTATCAAGGATAGATTTTAATTTATTTTTTAATTTTGTGCTATTAAAGTACTATCACTCAATGTATAGGCAGATGTTAAAGATGGTCCAACCTGTCACCTTTTAGAGTAATCAATGAACTCGTCCAGTGATGCATTGACGGCCGTTGTTAAACGCAAAGGAAAGCGAGAGATCGGTTGCGGCTATGGAGCATCACTGAATATTCCTCCACCATATACTGATTTTGAATATACAGACGTTTTGAAGATAAACTTCATTTTTGTTTCTAGAATTGTTTTTATTTACAAAAATAGTACATTTTCGTGTTAGATCGATGACCATAACTCAGCCCCTCTAGCCCAGTATAAGGCTTCACCTTGAGTAAATAACCTGCACTTGTTATGAAACTGGTGTATAGTTCTAAACTTCTTTATGTCCGTAGCAAGTACTGATACCCAGTCTACTGATCTAAGCGTCACTAGGGAACGGTGCACACACCTATTCTTGCAAGACCAAATAGCCTAGGACTACACACGTGCGAAGATCTTTCCGAGCTCGGAAAATCACGTTGCTTTGCCGAGAAGTGTTTAACCATAATAACCATTCCGTTATTTAAAAAAAGAGAGAAAAAAACACACACACAGTAATGATTAACATTCTAACTCAAAAGAAAATATACGGCAATTAACGAACAATAATCATGACAATCATGACATGTAATATAATTGGTGAAAAGATTTATCATTATCAATCGAAGTGTGACCTATATATTTTCGTGAAAAAGACTGAGGAGGCAGCGAGCGTAGGAATATGAAAACTTTTTATTTGCTTTTCTGGGGAAAAAGTGACTTTCTTAAAATCTTTTAACGTTAATTTTGTTTTCTTTAACGTATTAAATATACATGATTATTCTTAATATTTGTTGTAATGTTTTATCTACTGATCATGAATGGAACTATTTTCTTCGGAGCAATTGTGTGAAGAGTACCTGACTTTAGTAATATATCTTGAATAGATAATATGCACTGATCGAATATATCAAAAAATATCAAAACGACAGATTGATTTACAAAGTAAGAATGGGTTATTGTGTGTTATATTTTTTCAAAAAAATGTTAAATAAAATATATATCAGATGTCAGGAGTGCAACACCATGATGTAAAATAGGGTCACTTCAAAATCTAGTATTTTTGTAAGAGAACTCGTATATAAAAATTCCTTTTTGACTTAGATTTAAAGAATTGACTTGAACGGACAAAAAAGTGAATTTTGGAGAATTTTATTGCTTCATATTTTTTTCCATATTAAAACTTTTCAAACCAGAATTGAAAAAAATAATGTAAAAAAAACATTCAAAAAGCCAATATTTTGTCATATATACAAGAGAAGATACTCAATCAAGTTCTAGATTTAATCATTTGTACCCCTTTTACCATTTTGAAGCATAAATAACTGTAATATCTTGTGATTATGTATTTTAGAAAGTCTTTTAAGGTGTAATGATAATTTCTTTTTTCAAAAGAAATTTTACTAATAAAATTCTGGAATTTTTTAATCCAATTGTCTATTCTATTGCCACTTCAGGATTTTAAACTGGAATGCATGTGCAATATGATGATATAAGTGAAAAAATGTTACAAGTAGTTGAATTTTTCCAAAAAAAATTCAGTTTTGTGGTCATTTTTTTTAATTCACCCTTAATTATTTTTCATTAATACACAACAGCATTTCTACTTTTCTTAAGTATTAAGGATAAAGTTTACTTTGTGAAAGTGCAGGGATGTGTCAATCTAACGCGTCCCTAAATTCTAGTTTCAATAATGTCCAGATAAAAGAATTTTCTAAACATGCTTTTTTTTATATTATATGCTATAGCATCATTTAAGTCATGATAATATACAGAAAATTGAGAAACTATTAACTTCAAATCTGTGTTCTGGTCCCTTTAACTAGAAAGTTGATTAGGGGTTCCCAGAAATACTGAAGACTTGTGTAACACAGCTAGAGGTGAGATTGGTTGAGGGGTCCCCAGTTATATACGGACAACATGTGTAACACAACAAGAGATGGAATTTGTTTAAGGGTCCCCAGTAATACAGACATGTGTAACACAGCTAGAGGTGGAATTTATTGAGGGTCCCCTGTAATGCAGACAACATATGTAACACAGCTAAAGATGGGATTTATTGACAGATCCCAAGTAGTAAAGACAACGTGTGTAATACAGCTAGAGGTGGGATTTGTTTAGGGGCCCCCAGTAATGCAGACGACTTGTGTAACGCAGCTAGAGATGGGATTTGTTGAAGGGTCCCAAGTAACACAGACAACATGTGTAACACAGCTAGAGATGGAATTTGTTATAGGGTCCCCAGTAATACAGACAACATGTTACACAGCTAGAGGTGGGACTTGTTGAAGAGTCCCACGTAATATAGACATGTTTATCATAACTAGAGGTGAAATTTATTGACAGATCCCCTGAAGTACATACGATATTTAGAACACAGCTAGAGATGGGATTTATTCACAGATCCCCAGTAGTATAGACAACATTGAAAACAGCTAGAAGTGGGATTTGTTGAGGGGTTCCCTGTAATACTTACAACATGTGTAGCAAAGTTAGACATGGGATTTGTTGACAGATCCCCAGTAGAACTGACAACATGTGTAACACAGCTTGCTAGATCCCTAGAAAAACTGGCATATGTGTAACACAGCTTGGGGGTGATTTGTTGATGGATCCCTAGTAGAACTTGCATACGTAATACAGCTTGGGTTGGAGATGGGATTTGTTGATAGATCTCTATTAGAACTGGCATATGTAACACAGCTTGGGGTGGAATTTGTTAATGAACTATGAAAATAACGAACAGTAGTCAAGCTCAAAAGTCCATTAAAACAATACAAACTGTGACCAGAGTAAATAAAATTATTAAAACATCAGAGCTGCACGGGATCAAGTGCCATGAAAGAGTAAGCATCCCTTGTCGACTGGTCTTCTTCTATTTACAACAAAACTTCAGAGCGCTGAAGATTACTTGCTGGTGTGCATGCGTGACCTAAGCAAACTTAATATAAAGAAAAAACTGTGCTTTTATTTACATTTGTGATTAAAAGAAATGTTACTTTTTACATGATACTGTTGAGGACAGCTGGGGTTAGCTGTTCTCTAAAAATTTCTACTTTAGTGGCTTGGACAACAGACTGGGGAAGCAAATTCCATTGTATTATAGTTTGTGGAAAAAAGGACCATTTGTATGTTTCTTTTGATGCTTGTAAGTGTCTGTATGTTTGTGTGTGATTTTGTCTGGTTCTTGCATCAGTAGGTATGAGTATGTCTGTGGGTATAGCAACAAGTTGATGAACTACCTTGTAAAACATTATTAATCTGGTTTTGAGGCGTCGCTCAGCTAGTGTTGGCCACTGTAGTGTACTAATCATGTCTGTAACGCTACTGGTATTGTGGTAATTGTTATGTACATAGCGAGCCGCCCTTCTCTGAACCATTTCAAGTTTTTGTCTATACAGTGTCGTATGTGGATCCCAAACACTACAACAATACTCGAGTTTAGGTCGCGCTATTGCTTGATAGGCTCTGGATTTTACTTCTGTGTTTGAAATTTTCAGATTTCGTTTAAGGAATCCTAATGATTTATTTGCATTTGCAATAATATTGTCATAATGTATGTTCCACTTTAGATTTGACTGTAATGTTACACCTAAATACTTGGCTGAGCTTACTGACTCAAGTACATGATCATGTAGAATGTAATTTTGAGAATATGTCCGTTTCTTATGGTCACACCTTATGATCATTTTAATTATTAGATGTATCTCCAGTGATACTGACAGAATGTATAAAACAGTTAGTAAACAATAGATTTGTTGATGGGTGTCCAGAAGTACTATGATGTGTAACACAGCAAGAATTTGGATCATGACATATAGACAAATGTTCATTCGACTGACTTCCTGGTCTTATACAAGTTCAATTGTGACAAAGGAACACATTACATAAATCAATGTAACGCGCTTTAGTTGTCTCAAATTACTTAACTTTCGATAATGCGTATCTGTACGTCTCTTCGGTGATAATTTAATTAGTATACGTTATGTAGGGAACTTAAAAAAAATTCCCCTTTTGTGTTCTATTAGAATCTCAGTAATTGTTTATACCTACAGGTTTCAATGCAGTATGATATCGAACATTTAATCTATTTTGATGTTTACCATAGCATGATGCAGGCGTAATTAAATTTATCACGTTTACTGTTATTTTTTTTTAATATACGTATAAGATAGTGTTAGGTACTATTTTCTGTAACTTTATCACTGGATAGTTATATATAGCTTGCAAAGTGTCAGTTTTACCGGGATAAAAGTTTGTATGGTTTTGATGTATACAGTAAAGTTTGTTAGACCTTCTTGAATAATAAAGATATTTCTGGAGAATCTTTCCCATGATAAAAAGTACCCCCGCCCCTTCGTCAAATGAATGAAAAACCCGTAAATTATTTATCTATTCTAGCTGCAGAACTGTAGGTCTTTTGGACAATATACCAGAAATGTCTGTCGCAGCTAATTATTCTGACATTCTGTAATACTAATATTTGCCCCCCAACATCAACTTTGATAGAGAAATCTATAGTTATGTTCTAAGCCAGTGGGATATCCACAGACATGAAAGCATTACTTAGTATTCACTCCATTACTTTTATACCAACATGAAAAACAACAACATGTTATGCATGACAGCCAGCCGAGCGTGCGCTGGACACCGTATTTTATTGACAGTCTCACAAAACAATAAATCAATGTATACATACAGTACATTGTATGACGAAATAAAACCATCAAATTTGCAAAAACTGCTGCATATATAATAATTATATCATTTGAAAATTTTGAAAAGCATCAAGGCCGGCCAGGAAAAACTAGAGATAAAATAATTTTAAAAACTCTAGAAACCTGTGTCCGTTGCCAAGTGCCGCTGGATGCAAAAATCGTTGCGACGGACCTCACAACCTCCATGTATACCTGATAAAAAAAAATTCTTATATCTACAAATTATGAAAACTTTGAAGTTGCTCGCTTTAAAACCAGTTCTCTATTACACATCAAATTCAATTTCTATTGGTCACTCTCTGACCAATCCACACTACATGTGTATAAACATCTTGTCATTAATACAACATTTTCCGCTATACTATCGAAACGCGGGAAATATCAGTATTCACTCCATTACTTTTATACCAACATGAAAAACAACAACATGTTATGCATGACAGCCAGCCGAGCGTGCGCTAGAAATTACAAAGTATGGGCAAAAACAACGACTGTGATTACAAACCAAGAGATTTAGAGACTAGCAAACGCTTTTCAACTGAATCAACAATATATCCGTCTTTTGAACTATCAGTTTTCCACCTGCCATGTCTTTTGAGACATCTATCATCAACACTAGCGTTTGCAGCCACAGTCGCCCCCCCCCCCCCCCGACCTGAAAGAATGAAGCCCTATATCAACCTCCCCAACAACAGATTTAATAAGTGGTATTATGTTATTTCTTGCAGCAGAATAACTTATCTTTTTATTTTTATAAATCAGTTTACAATTGTCTTTTGACCTAAAAATAGGTCTGAATACAAAAAAATGTTTATCATCCACATCACCAATAAGCCCCAAATAGCGCTGGTACATGCTCAACGGACAAGCAGGCGTATCCCCTTTTGATATAAGTACTTCATTCCCTTGCCGATATTGATCTGTCTTACTTTTTCTGATGCATATCACTAAATAATCGTCACGAATTAGTACATCGTTGAAACAGAGAGAGCTTAACTCATCAAATCGCAAGAAACAAGCGAAACTAAACAAAATCATTGTGAGATTTCGAACAATTAACAAATCTGTTGATTCCTGGAACTTACTACATAATTCTATTAGCACTTCTTCGGTAATCGGTTCCTTTTTGTTCACAGTTTTAGAAACTTTTCTCCTTGCTGCTTCCTGTATAGATAAAACAACTGAATTTTTAGTAGGATCTGTAAAACCCAAACAGTCATGCGCCCACTTGATCCCGTACACTGCCGAATTAATTGGATGTTGTGTTGCGCCATTATCTAAAAGGTGTGTCAAATACAATGCAACATAAATGGGGTTTGCCGGAAGTGCACTATGTCCATGTGATTTGATGAAGGTCTCCCATCTTTTGAAAGCGTTAAAATAGTTTTTGTTCGTGTTGTCACTTTTACTTGATAATATCAAAACACTCATGTGGGGGCAAAGGTCGTCCAAATAACTGCCAGGTTTCACTCCACTGTCCAGCGCTATCTTTCGAACTCTATCCTGCAATCCTATTCC
The DNA here is from genome assembly GCF_033153115.1 of Saccostrea echinata. Lineage (NCBI taxonomy): Eukaryota > Metazoa > Mollusca > Bivalvia > Ostreida > Ostreidae > Saccostrea > Saccostrea echinata. The sequence continues at coordinate 136,470 of NW_026889854.1, forward strand.
TGCAATATCAAAATTCAATTCTTAAAAACATCATATTAAACACAAGTCCCTCTTTACCAAATATCCCGTTTTTTCCCAAACCTCTGCACACAAGTTCAACATTTTTAAGTTTTGCTACATTTCGTACATACCAAATGAAATTGCCATCCTTACAGACCAACATTGACCAGAAGGGTGCAGATTTCCACTCTGGTATTACCAAAGTACACTTACACTTCTCAGACTCAATTTTTCTTACACATCTTTGTATCAGACAAGGTGGTGGTACAACCCAGTTAACACAATCTGACCATACCTGTTCAAAAGCATCGACTCCGCTTGATTCAGCACACCAATATTTGGAATTGAATACTTCATACTTAATGTTATATTTAGAAGCAAATCTATCACATGTATGCTTACCCCATGCTTCATCAAAATACTCAAACACTCCCTGTTTGATAGCCCAGTCATCACAATCACTCATCCTGCTTAGTGTATCTGCTGTCTTATTAGCAGTTCTAGGCAACCATTTACAATTCAACTGAATATTCTCCTCCTTACACAGCCCATGCACAGACATAGCAATGTCCTGCAAACACTTATTTCTACTACCTACCTTAAGTATGTGTGGCACATTCTTGTTATCTGAATTTACTTCAACTGGATTGCTCTTGACCAAATCTACCTAATTATCTAAAATTCTCTTAACAGTTTCCAGTTCCCTCCATGTGGAACTCTGTCTACATTCACATTCATTCCAAATAACATACCATTCAAATTCCTTCTGTTCATCCTTTGAACTTAGAGTCAAATGACCTCCATATCCAGAATCTGAAGCATCACAATATACTTCAATTTGTCTGACATCTTTGTCCATGACCTTACTCAACCGAGCGCCCATTTCATTCATGCTTTCTAAATTTTGTAACCAAAACTGAAGCTCCTCTACAGCTTCCTTACTCAACATAATATAAGAATTCCAACTGGATCTTATTAAAATGCAATAATACATATACCTGGTTCTGAGCCTAACCGCATCACCAAACACCGTTTGTGTTGAAAGGATCTGACCGATTACTGATGCAACCAATCGAACTTCAAACCATTTGTATCCGGCTTTGATGCCTTGCAAAATATTTTGAATACTTGCTTTAAGTTTGTTTATCCTAGAATTCGAGACTGATATTCTATCAAGATTTGTGTTCCAAACGAACTCTAACCAAGTTATTTCTTGAACTGGTTCCCAATGACATTTCTCATCAGCCACTAAAAAACCTAATGCATTTAAATCAGCTTGATTTTTTTCACTAACAATTCTAGCGTGATCTTAAGTTTCTGTGCCACCTATGCCGTCATCTAAATACATAACGATTTTGTAACTCTTCGATCTCCAAAATTTAACTACTTCTCGCAAAACCTTTGTAAAAATATATCCAGTAGTACTGATGCCAAATGGCAGAACGTTAAACACATAGAATTTGTTTTTCCATTTAAAACCCAAATACTCTCTGTCCAACTCATTTATCATAATATGATGATAAGCGCTTTTCAAATCAAATTAGGGATGGCAATCAAATACAGAATTGCCAATCGGTTAATCATAAGACGTTCCGACCGATTAGTCGGTTAATCGTATCAAAAATTCTCGACATAGCTACACTCAAATAAGTAAGACTATAAAGATGTTCATGTAGTAATATTATGCTTATATTTATATATGATCAGAATACTACATAGCATATATTGTATTTCAATTTTAATGGGCTAAAAAAAGGAAAAAAGCAAAGAAAAATTTAAGAAACCCATGAAACATCATGTGGTAACTGCAAAGGATAGATGGGGTAAGGTACACATTATGATCAGTTCACAGAAGTCAGCGATCATTTAATTAAAATCATTAAAGAAACACAGGACAGGGTGGGTAACGACATGTGTTTAGACAGCAATTAACGACTCGAAAAGCGACCAATTACCCCCATGCAATGTCAAACGGGAGACCCTTAATTATCTCCAAATCAGCTTAAATAGAGAGCTGAACATGCTAACATTTCAGAAAATTTTATTTGTATTTTTTAAATTGAATTTTCAGGAAATTGTATTCAAATTTAAACTTATATTAATTTCTTCCGACTAACCGATTACAGATTTTCTAACCGATTACCACCGTTCCGACCGAGTTACCGGTTAACCGATTACAAATTGCCATCCCTAAAAAAAATATAATCACCCTCTTGAAACAGTTCACGTGATGTACTTGCGTCTTCGTACTTGTGTTTGTATTTAAATAAATGTGGATTGACATGCCTAGCTGGCATCTAAAACAACCTTTGTTTTGTTTATTACCTGCTACAGTCAATGGATTCACTACTTTTGGTTTGTCAATAACCTCTTGAACACAGCCCATTTTCACCAGCTTTTTCTATTTCAGTTGATACAAAATTGGCATTTTCAAATGCAGATTTGTTATTTTTAAGTTCTATTGGACTTGGAATTGTAAATAAAGGCAGTCTGTAACCAAATTCAATAACACTTAACATATACCTGCTCGCTTCAATCGAACGCCATTGACCTACATTTTTCTCAGTCTATATACCGGTGATTTACCTGTGTTCGTCTCACATGACTGCTTTGCGACAAAACATTCAAATACAAAACTACTTATCTTTTCATCTATTTTCTCAGTACAGTCTTTCTTCCAGTGTCCTTTCTTAGCTTATGACACCTGTAGCACTGCCCTGATCTCCACACTGCGGCCGTTGTAGAGGATGAAGTACTGCCTTCTGCAGCGTTGATAGAAGGGTAGGGCCTCCATTTCTCTCGCATATCCTTTCGACGTTTGATGCGTTCGTCCTTGACTTTTCTCTCCGCCCTCGTTTGCACTTTGGAAATTCTTTTTTCATCATCTGAGTCTGAAGCTATGGGGTTCTTTATATATTCATCTACAGCTCTCCACCCAGCCGATGACGAATCTGCTAACTTAACAAGTTTTTGTCTCTGCTTAATTAGGTCATAACCTTCTGTTATCTTTTGTCTCGCTCCTTGAATGCGGCTCTCTTCTAGTTCTTCGTTTCACTAGACTGAAGCTAGCAGCCAATAACAGCAGCCATTAAGCCCGTAGAAGCTAGCAGCCATTAAGGAAATTCATCAAAGGACTGAGAGTACTCTGACGCAATACTGTTTAATGCCTCATTTTCGACAATTTATAATTAATAATTAGATAATTGATGCAACACTTAATTATTAATTAATAATTCAAACACTTGGAGGCAGTTAAGCTCACCTGCATAAGGAAAATTATGCGGTTTCACAACAAACAAACAAAAAGAAGAAAATGTCACCATCTTTGACCGCTTAAGAATAAAACAGCATTGGAAATAGGTTAAGTACTTCCGAGGAATCCCTTTTAAGCTCTTTTACGGGTCTCAGGAACATGATGGTGCCAAAAGGCTAACCTGAAATTTGCTTACTCCTAATATTTACATTGATAAGGGTTTGAAGGTAATTTAATCTATTTTAAGTTATGATCCTTGAAGTGTGCTTCGAACAATTACTGGCTCAAGGTAAAAGGGTCCACAGGGCTATTATATACGACCATAAAATTTAGGCTGAAGTGGTACCACCAAGTGGTGCCAGGGGCGGGTTACATATTTCAAGCAGCTATTATACCTCTTATCTTATAAGTGTGCTTTAAATCATTACTGTGGCAAGATAGAAGATTTCTAGGACTATCTTTCCCGCAATCGGTTTGAGGCTGTAACGGAACCACCAAGTGGTGCCAACGGTGGGGAACATCTTTCATGCTTTCATTTTTCAACCATCATTAACCACTAGAACAAACTAACACTAAACTGGAAAAAAGTTAAGGGACTTAAGGAGTTCCTTTGTCAACTTTTTGACAGGTTCCAATGACTAGAAAAGGCCAGTTAGGTAACCTGAACTTTGTTGTTTTTCACTTTGTTTATTGATATACGATTAAAAGACAGATGTTATACCCCTTATCTTTGAAGTGTGCTTCAAATCATTACTGGGGCAAGGTAGAGGGCCCCTAGAACTATCATTTCCCTCTATCAGAATGGGGCTGTAGTGGTACCACCAAGTGGTGCCATGGGTGGGGCACGTATTTCAAGCATTCATTTTGAAAGCATCTTTGGCTACTAGAACAAAGTAACACTAGTGAAAGGTTAAGGACCTTACGGAGAACCACTTGCCAGGTTTTCCAAGGGTCCCGGGGAAGAAAAAGGGCCAGTAAGCTAACCTGAACTTTGTTTTTTTTCACTTTGTGTTTTAATATACGGGTTAAAGGTCAGCTATTATACCTCTTATCTTTGAAGTGTGCTTCAAATCATTACTGGGGCAAGGTAGAGGGCCCCTAGGACTATCATTTCCTGCTATCAGAATGTTGCTGTAGTGGTACCACCAAGTGGTGCCATGGGTGGGGCACGTATTTCAAGCATTCATTTTGAAAGCATCTTTGGCTACTAGAACAAAGTAACACTAGTGAAAGGTTAAGGACTTTAAGGAGAACCACTTGCCAGGTTTCGAAGGGTCCCGGGGAAGTAAAAGAGGCAGTAAGCTAACCTGAATTTTGTTGTTTTTCATTTGTGTTTTAATATACGGGTTAAAGGTCAGCTATTATACCTCTTATCTTTGAAGTGTGCTTCAAATCATTACTGGGACAAGGTAAAGGGCCCCTAGGACTATCATTTCCCGCAATCAGAATGGGGCTGTAGTGGTATCACCAAGTGGTGCCATGGGTAGGGGCACGTATTTCAAGCATTCATTTTGAATGCATCTTTGCCTACTAGAACAAAGTAACACTAGTAAAGGGTTAATGATCTTAGGGAGAACAACTTGACAGGTTTTCCAAGGGTCCCGGGGAAAAGAAGGGGCCAGTTAGCTAACCTGAACTTTGTTGTTTTTCACTTTGTGTTTTAATATACGGGTTAAGGGAATGCAATTACACCCCTTATCTTTGAAGTGTGCTTCAAATCATTACTGGGGCAAGGTAGAGGGCCCCTAGGACTATCATTTCCTGCTATCAGAATGTTGCTGTAGTGGTACCACCAAGTGGTGCCATGGGTGAGGCACGTATTTCAAGCATTCATTTTGAAAGCATCTTTGCCTACTAGAACAAAGTAACACTAGTGAAGGGTTAATGATCTTAGGGAGAACAACTTGCCAGGTTTTGGAAGTGTCCCTTGGAGAGGAAGGGGCCAGTTAGCTAACCTGAACTTTGTTGTTTTTCACTTATGTTTAATATACGGGTTAAAGGTCAGTTAATATACCCTTTATCATTGAAGTGTGCTTCAAATCATTACTGGGGCAAGATAGAGGGCCCCTAGGACTATCATTGCCCGCTATCAGAATGTTGCTGTAGTGGTACCACCAAGTGGTGCCATGGGTGGGGGACGTAGTTCAAGCATTCATTTTGAATGCATCTTTGCCTACTAGAACAAAGTAACACTAGTGAAAGGTTAAGGACCTTAGGGAGAACCACTTGCCAGGTTTTCCAAGGGTCCCTGGGAAAAGAAGGGGCCAGTTAGCTAACCTGAACTTTGTTGTTTTTCACTTTGTGTTTTAAAATACGGGTTAAAGGTCAGCAATTATACCCCTTATCTTTGAAGTGTGCTTCAAATCATTACTGGGGCAAGGTAGAGGGCCCCTAGGACTATCATTTCCTACTATCAGAATGTTGCTGTAGTGGTAACACCAAGTGGTGCCATGGGTGGGGCACGTATTTCAAGCATTCATTTTGAAAGCATCTTTGCCTACTAGAACAAAGTAACACTAGTGAAAGGTTAAAGACCTCATGGAGAACCACTTGCCAGGTTTTCGAAGGGTCCCGGGGAAGAAAAAGGGCCAGTAAGCTAACCTGAATTTTGTTGTTTTTCACTTTGTGTTTTAATATACGGGTTAAAGGTCAGCTATTACACCTCTTATCTTTGAAGTGTGCTTCAAATCATTACTGGGGCAAGGTAGAGGGCCCCTAGGACTATCATTTCCTGCTATCAGAATGTTGCTGTAGTGGTACCACCAAGTGGTGCCATGGGTGGGGCACGTATTTCAAGCATTCATTTTGAATGCATCTTTGCCTACTAGAACAAAGTAACACTAGTGAAAGGTTAAGGACCTTAGGGAGAACCACTTGCCAGGTTTTCCAAGGGTCCTGTTGAAGGAAAAGGGCCAGTAAGCTAACCTGAATTTTGTTGTTTTTCACTTTGTGTTTTAATATACGGGTTAAAGGTCAGCCATTATACCCCTTATCTTTGAAGTGTGCTTCAAATCATTACTGGGGCAAGGTAGAGGGCCCCTAGAACTATCATTTCCTGCTATCAGAATGTTGCTGTATTGGTACCACCAAGTGGTGCCATGGGTGGGGCACATATTTCAAGCATTCATTTTGAAAGCATCTTTGCCTACTAGAACAAAGTAACACTAGTGAAAGGTTTAGGACGTTACGGAGAACCATTTGCCAGGTTTTGGAAGTGTCCCTTGGAGAGGAAGGAGCCTGTTAGCTAACCTGAACTTTGTTGCTTTTCACTTTGTGTTTTAATATACGGTTAAAGGTCAGCCATTATACCCCTTATCTTTGAAGTGTGCTTCAAATCATTACTGGGGAAAGGTAGAGGGCCCCTAGGACTATCATTTCCCTTTATCAGAATGTTGCTGTAGTGGTAACACCAAGTGGTGCCATGGGTGGGGCACGTATTTCAAGCATTCATTTCGAAAGCATCTTTGGCTACTAGAACAAAGTAACACTAGTGAAAGGTTAAGGACCTTAGGGAGAACCACTTGCCAGGCTTTTGAAGGGTCCCGGGGAAGAAAAAGGGCCAGTAAGCTAACCTGAACTTGTTGTTTTTCACTTTGTGTTTTAATATACAAATCATGATTATTCAATGGATGTTGGTTACCTCCCTCAATGTTATATTACCTGAATGCTATCATTTTCATGGTGTTGATATCATTTCGATGTCGATTCATGTCTGCTCAAGCATTTTAAACTGCTGTCCTTGCCATTGTGCATGTATGTCTTTGTTTAAATACTTTAAATTTAGGAAGATTGTACTTGCTATCGATATTGTCGATATCGACGATATCGTATGGATATCAAATCATTTTCGACATCATTCTTGTGGCTGTATTTCTTTATGCAACAGTTATGAGTACGTTTTTTCTGATTATTAAGTTTGTCCTAATGTCGATCTCGTACCGATATTGAATTATGATTCCGCAAACCATAATATTTTTACCTACGCTCACCCTTACACAAAACCTTACCCTAACCCCAACCTCCTGAAAAATAAAAACAACCCTTGCCCTTTATTTGTCATCCTTAATTTTATTTAGATATTTATACCTAGCTGCAATAATGTAACCCTCTCCGATTTTTTTTGGGGGGAGACGGCTACAACTCCTTAGGATCTCCGTAATGGTGCAAGTGCGGGAGTGATTCACTACCGCACAGTTTTTGGTTCAAATTATCAGAAAGTGGGTATTTTATTAACATATCTTACCTGAACTCATAAAATGTAGTTATGCAAGACATGAATTGGTCCAAAAATATAACGAACAATTCGTAGATCGGTTATTTTTCGTGTATGTCAACATCATAACTTGAATTTGTCCGCCATGTTTACTGACCTTGATCGATTTTATTTTGGACCAACCAATGAGAATTCAGGATCTACGGGAGCCGATCTATATTGGATTTTCCTTATTTTAAGCATAAATATTACGGTTTATGAAAAAATATCACATGGAATGCTTTTATTTATCGATGTTTAGTGATACCAAACAACACAAACATTTATCAACACCGACATTTACTTTATCAAGTGATTCTAACTTTAAAGCGCAAGTCTCAGTACATCACGCGAGAACTGTCATGGCTGCTGAAGAGAACGACTGGTAAACACGCAGATTTACTTTACTTGGTTTTCGCGTATAATGGGCTATGTTGTTGATAGTGAATAAAAACTCTTATTGGAAGTAAGTTAAATGCAAAAACAGTTTATTTTGCCTGAAGACGCCCGTATCAAAAATATATATTTGCACCATTATGGAGATGCAGTGGAATTGTAGCCCTCTCCTGAGAATATCATGTTAAAAAAAATCGGAGAGGGCTACATTATTGCAGCTGATTTATACCAAATAATGAATGCACATTGACATCATACTTGCGACCTTCTATAAATATGTTTTTCTTCCTCAATTTGGAAATAAATTGTACAGATCTGTATCGATATCGATGATATTGTCGATAGCAACGGTGTCGAAATAAAACTAAGTTTAATATTTATCCAGTATTTCAAATTCCATACTAATGATCAGGATCGATAGCATTACAATATCGATGTTATATTGTCGATATCGACATAGAATTTGTTGGAACCTGAGGGGTGGGGTTCAAACTATCAAATTTAATGTAACTTTTAAAAGTCTTATTTACTCCTAGACATCAAGCAGTCAGACTTTAAGCATTTATAAGATATGAGAATTACGAACAGTCAAAGCAAACAATACAAAATTGTTAGCAGAGCCACAAAGACCTCTGAAAACAGAGGAGGGACCAGGTACCTTAAATGAGTGAGCATCCCCTGTTGTCCGGTCACATCCGTTGTTTGCTCTTTGTCATTATCGGGAAACTGGAGAATTCAGTAGACAATTCAATGTAAAAGTAACGGACTTAACGAGAGATTGTAGTTGCAATCATAGCCTTTGTTTCAACCATAGAATTTGCAAAATATTGTGTATAAACGAGATTCTTTATATCCTTGTATAATCAACTTATTCGTTAAATGCTTGCTTATTTTTTTTCCAATAAGCAATGATACCTCAAAAGCAAACTGTGAAATTCTTGGTCCTTAGATTTGGAGTTTTGATGTAAGAGTTGGGCTTTATAGATCATATAGGTAAAGTAATATTCTTTAAAGTCTTCTTTTCTCAGCTGTATATTTAGGAGACAAACTAAATGCACAGAAATGATAAGCAAGTGTGCCTCTTCCAAAATTTTGAATTTAGTCCTCTTGGTCATGGTTATTTTGTTAAGGTGGGGCTTTATTGGTCATACATGTATAGTGAAATTGCTTCAATTCTTTGAAAATCTTCTCTGTTCCCGTGTATTGAGCAGACAAACTAAGTGCATGGTTATGAAAAGAAACAAGGAAGGGTGACCTTTCCAAAATTCTGAAACTGGTCCAATGGATCAAGTGTTCTGGTTCTGAGCAGGGTACCATTGATCTTATGAGTAAACTGATAGAAGTTAGTTTCTTTTGTTTATTCAGTTATGATAATTAATCACTGTAAATACTGAAATTGATAGATCAATAAAAATAAAAAAAATTAACGTATACTCAACAAAAAAGTAACGGGTCATGGAATTAAGTCCACATTTATTTTTTAATACAAGAGTTTATTTTTTAAGAATAATATTTATGTGGCTGTCGTACATTCTGCTTTTTATTTGCACAAGTTCGATTACCGAGTAACCGAAACCACGTGCACATTTACAATATCCCCCTCCCAAAATGAGAAACGCTGTCAAAGGTCAAGTGAAAGAAATTTTGTGTAAGACTATAATTTTCAGCAAGAGGCCAATGGGCCACAACGCTCACCTGAGTAACTTTGGCCTTGCTGTTTTTCACCTGATCCCCCATCCCTTGTAGTACTTATTGTGGCCCCGCCCTACCCCCAGAGGTCATGATTTGAACAATTAGAATCTACACTACCCCAGGATGCTTCCACATATTTTTTCAGCTTTTCTGGCCCAGTGGTTCTTGAGAAGAAGATTTTTAAAGTTTTTTTTTCTGCATATTTCAATGTAAAACTTGGATTTCCTATTTTGGCCCCGTCCTACCCCCGGGGGTCAAGATTTGACCAATTCAGAATCTACACTATCCCAGGATGCTTCCACATAAGTTTCAGCTTTTCTGGCTCAGTGGTCCTTGAGAAGAAGATTTTTAAAGAATTTTACTACATATTTCAATGTAAAACTTGGATTCCCTATTGTGGCCCCGCCCTACCCCCGGGGGTCATGATTTGAACAATTTAGAATTTACACTATCCCAGGATGCTTCCACATAAGTTTCAGCTTTTCTGGCTCAGTGGTCCTTGAGAAGAAGATTTTTAAAGATTTTTACTACATATTTCAATGTAAAACTTGGATTCCCTATTGTGGCCCCGCCCTACCCCCGGGGGTCATGATTTGAACAATTTAGAATTTACACTACCCCAGAATGCTTCCACATAAGTTTCAGCTTTTCTGGCCCAGTGGTTCTTGAGAAGAAGATTTTTTAATCACCTCACCCAATTTTTGTCTGTTCTTGATTATCTCTCCTTTGAAGGGGTCTTGGCCCTTCATTTTAACAATTTAAACTCCCCTAACCCAAGGATTCTTTGTACCAAGTTTGGCTAAAATTGGCCCAGTGGTTCTTGAGAAGAAATTGAAAATGTGAAAAGTTTTACAGACGGACGGACGACGGACAACGGGAGATCCGAAAAGCTCACTTGAGCTTTCAGCTCAGGTGAGCTAAAAATTACTTTAGACTTTGAAATTTGACAATTGCTGACCTTAACTAATGACAGCATACCGCAGAGGCGACATATGAATGTACAGCACAACGGTTGTGCCAAAGGCATGTTGCAATTGGGTATGCTTAATGTCAACTGGTTCGACAGTTAAACGTCAGCCAAAGCGTATCAAGGAGGTAAAGGGAAAGGTCCCAGAACACAGGAGGGGGGGGGGGGGTTGCAACAAAGACTGTAGTGACAGGCCAAAATGTACGACAGCCCGTCAGCAGTGTGAAATTTGCTCTTGGCAAAACGCATCGGTTCATGTCTGCCGTAATCTTGAATAGGAAGTATAGGAATGATCATGGGTTGCAAAAACCCACTCAGACGTTAAGAAATAGGATACCTGCAGCAAAGAGCTAGTTTCATTTTTTGCATAAAATGGCCCTGTCCTTATATCAATTAATTGACTATCACCCTCTGTCCCATTTTATATATCAAAATAGAGTAGAGACTTAGTGCTTTCATTTCCTATAATAAAATTTCTTTTTGAGAATTCAGGTACTGGTAAACAGGCTTTAAGAAAATGCAACGTTCTTGAATTCTGCAGAAAACATGCGTATTTGACTACCTTCAGCAAAGATTTAAAATATGAGCACAGCTCACGATCCAAAAATTAAAACATGTTTTGTGATCTGCAGAAACCGATCGTTCATTATGTAATTGTATATTTTGGATCAGAGGTTGTGCTCTATATGAAATATTGAAAAAATACCTCAATTTTTGGCCATTTTTAAGGGAATTTACAGAATATGGGAAACATGACGCATTTTATGACGTCATAATGCATTGACTAGAGAGAAAATTACGTCATGTTCAATAGATACACAGTCAAGGATCCAAGTTATGAATACTGCATTTCAAAACCAAAACTGAGCAATTTCTATTTTTTAGAAATTCTCAGGGCTAAAAAGGGCCCTAAGTGGCTCTGGCTCTTTGCATGTTTACAAGCCAGCATATCCGTCCATGTTTGACTGTAATACCTCGCAATGCTTGTCTTGAGTTAGCAATAACCATGAACATTGGCAATTACGAGACCGATTCTGTTCACAGATGAATCCAAGTTTTGTGTGGACTTCCATATGGTCGTCTCTGTGTGCGGCGCCAAAAGAATTAACAGTACCATAACTATTCTGTTGCTAAGCATAACCGCTTTCTGTCATAGTTTGGAGTGGGTTATGTTCCGATAGACTACGGAACAGTATTTCATTTGGAATGGTCCGTTAACTGGTCTTAAATACAGGATGAGATTTTCCACAACATTGTTTGTCCTTTTACAGCTGCTACTAGTTTTGGTCAAGATTTTGATCTCATGGATAATAACGCAATACCAAACAGGGCTCGAGTTGTTGAACAATATATTTCTAATGAAACAATTGAACGAATGCAATGACCTTCATGTTTGCCAGACTTAAACCCAGTAGAACAAACTTGAGATGTCCTTCAGCGATGTCTACGACTGATGTGCCTCCAACAAATGTACAGGAATTGGAAAATGCTCTCTGTGAAGAACTAAGCAAGATCCCATTGTAAATGATTAGAACTCTTATTCGGAGTTCTCTGAGGCATTGTCATGCTGTTGTATTAGCGCTTGGTAGTCACACAAAATATTGAAGCATTTGCACAACGAATTTGATCAAATCTTATGACATTTAAAATCTCTATAATTTGCACTTCCATATTGGATTTATGAGACTGCACACTAGAAAACAATCGAATACTTAATAAAATTCATTTTTTATACCCGCACTTTCTAAATGAAATATATGGAGACAACGAACAGTATTCAAGCTCAAAAGTCCATTAAACATTACAAAATAGGAGCAGAGAAAACACGGACCTCCAAAACATCAGAGGTGGGATCAGGTGCCATGGAGGAGTGAGCATCCCCTGCCGACTGGTCACACCCGCCGTGTGCTCCTCGTCATGATCGGGAAATAACGGAAAAATCCGTCGACAATTCAGTGTGTAAATAATGGCCTAACAATTAATATGAAAAAGGTCAGTCAGTATTTGACTCAATGATAAATTGTATTTGCTGACAAGGTCATTGTATCGACCATAGAGCTTGGGAAATAATGACTTTAAACGAGACTGCTGATATTCTTGTTTCATCAACTTGTTTGTCAATAATTTACCTCGTTTTAGAAATTGTATATACGTAGATCATGCTCTTGCGTATCGAATCAAGTGAGAGATAAACCCCGATGAAGGTATATTGCTGCATAAGTAAGGGAAGTTGACGATTGAAAAGTTAAAGTCATCACGTTTATCATAAAGCTTGGTTGTTAGATTACCATTAACGTCTTTTTCAAGTAAAATATCCAAATATGAAACAGATGTGTCAGACTCTGTGGTATCTTTTATCTCAAGCTCACCGGGATATATAGTATCGACATAAGAATGGAAATAACCATTGTTAATTGACAATACGTCGTCGATGCATCTAAATGTCGAGTTGAAGGCCACGTCAAGTGTTCTCTTCTTTTCATGTATAAGATTTTGGACAAATTCTGCTTCATATGAATATAAAAAAGGTCTGCTAATAACGGGGCGCAATTGGAACCCATGGGAATTCCATCTTGTACAACAAAATAAGACGAGGTAATAGCTGTAAGCTCGGAACTTAGAGAATAATAATTGTCTTTGACAAAATACATTGTCTTACTCATTGACTTATATCCGAAAGCATACAGCTTAATTTATCGTGGGGAATGATTGTGTATAAAGTTGAAAAGTTTTTAAGCTGTTGATTTTGGTAAATTCTTGTGATTTCAAATTTTCATAAAGTTCCTTAGAATTTTTAAGTATCCACATCTGATTTACACCACTTCTCGAATATATTGTTGCACAGTACTCTTGAAGTTTCTCCTTCACTACTGTTAATATCTTAGTGAGGAGTAAAGAAAGAGGCTTGGTTGAACATTTACTTGAACCCGCTATGTATCTTTGTTTGTAAGGATTTTTATGAAGTTTCGGAATTCAATATAGATATGGTAATTCAAATTCATTTTGGTTGTTTGCAATATTAAAAATATTGAAAACTGACATGATTTTGAAGAATGTCTTCTTTAGAAAGGGAACTATGAGTATAATTTGGATTACCACTTGTAGAATTAAATCCAAGTTCCTCTAAAATACATTTAATATAATGAGCCTTACAAACAAAGACAATGTTGTTACCTGCTTTGTCAGCAGGGACCAGTACGTACTGATCATGTAATCTATCTAATTCTTTTTTCACTTCTGGATTATTGAATACAGAAGGATAGATGGTTCTCATATTGCCCCTCAAAGTGTCGGGGTTTTTTTTTTTTTTTTTACATATCTGGCCCATCGCCTGGCGTAATCCTCTACAGAACCCATAATATTTAAGAAATTTCAACGCCAGTTGAAGGATCGGGGTTCCCTATATTTAGGACCTTTTAAAATTAATGATCTAAGGTCCTCATTATTAACTATATTTACGTCATTAGTAATAACGTGTCCAGCAGGACTATTTATAGGGTGAAGAAGAACATGAACACGATGGAGGATTATGTTTCAGATATTTGATATCCAGGCCCTGTACAGTTTTCTTGTAATGTTGTTACCCTATTCCGTCCGTCTGTCTGTCACATTTTCTTCTTCCTCAAACTCCTCTTATATTTTAAGCAGTAACCAACCAGTCTTTTGGAATATGATAGGCGGTGTCCTGAAGGTTTGCAATAAGGCTTTGAAATTCTTAATTTTACCCTTATCACCTGCATATGGTGTTTATGTCTCTCAGTTGATTCGATACGCAAGAGCATGCTCTACGTATGAACAATTTCTAAAACGAGGCAAGCCATTGACAAACAAGTTGACGAAACAAGGGTATCAACAGTGTCGTTTGAAGTCATCTTTTCGCAAGTTTTTAGGTCGATACAATGACCTTGTCAGCACATACAATCTATTATTGAGTCAAATGCTGACTGACGTTTCTCATACTAATTGTTATGCCATTATTTATACACTGAACTGTCTGCGGATTTATCTGGTTTTTGTTTCCCGATCATGACAGGGAGCAGACGACGGATGTGACCGGTCGGCAGAGGATGCTTACTCCTCCATGGCACCTGATCCCACCTCTAATTTTTGAGGTCCGCGTTTGCTCTGCTTCAAATTTGTATCGTTTCATTGGACTTCTGAGATTGAATACCGTTTTATCTTCATATTTCATTCTACTAAAACCTCGTTCTCAGAACTCCTCTTACATTTAAAATAGTATCCTAATCATCTTTTGGAACATGATTGGTGGTGTCCTGTATATGAGCATTCAGGTTTCTGAATTTTCATTTTTACCCTGGGGTCAAATGGAGGTAAAAAATGCAAAAAATTCCTGGTTCCTAGAACTCCTCTTACATTTCACACAATAGCCTAATCATCTTATGGAAGATGGTTGATGATGTCCCGTAGATGTGCAATAAGGTTTTGGAATTTTCATTTTTACCCTTAGGGTCATATGGGGTCGAAAAATGACCTTTTATGCAAAAAGCCCCTGGTTCCCAGAACCCCTCTTACATTTTTAGCTCACGTGAGCCGAAGGCTCAAGTGAACTTTTTAAAAATTTGTCCGTTGTCTGTCGTCGTTGTCGTTGGCGTTGTCGTAAACTTTTCACATTTTCATCTTCTTCTCCAGAACTACTGGACCAATTTCAATCAAACTTGGCATAAAGTATCCTTGGGTGAAGGGGATTCAAGTTTGTTCAAATAAAGGACCACGCCCTCCTCAAAGGGGAGATAATTACAAAATAGGAAAAAATTAATGGCATTATTGGAAAATCTTCTTCTCAAGAACCAATGGGCCAGGAAAGATGAAACTCATATGGAATTAGTGTCAGATAGTGTAGATTCAAGTTTGTTCAAATCATGAACCCCGGGGGTAGGGTGGGGCCACAATGGACAATCAAAGTTTTACATAGGAATATATAGGAAACATCTTCAGAAATCTTTTTCTCAAGAATAGCAAAGCTATGATTGGTCATATTTATATGGAAGCATTCTCAGGTGGTGTAGATTCAAGTGTGTTCAAATCATGATCCCCGGGGGAGGGTGGGGCCACAATGGTCGATCAAAGTTTAACATAGGTGTATATAGGGAAAATCTTCTTCTCAAGGACAGCAAAGCAATGATTGGTAATATTTATATTGAAGCATCTGCAGGTGGTGTGGGTTCAAGTTTGATTAAATCATGACCCCCGGAGGTAGTGTGGGGCCACAATGGACGATCAAAGTTTAACATAGGAGTATATAGGAAAAATCTTCTTCTCAAGAACAGCAAAGCTATAATTGGTCAAATTTATTTGGAAGCATCTGCAGGTGGTGTAGATTCAAATTTGTTCAAATCATGACCCCCGGAGGTAGGTTGGGGCCACAATGGAAGAACAAAGTTTTCATAAAGTATATAGGAAAAATCTTCAAAAATCTTCTTCTCAAGAACAGCAAAGCTATGATTGGTCAAAATTATGTGGAAGCATCCTCAGGTGGTGTAGATTCAAGTTTGTTCAAATCATGGCCCCCGGGGTAAGGGTAGGGCCACAATGAACGATCAAAGTTTTACATAGGAATATATAGGAAAAATCTTTTGTCATATTTATATGGAAGCATCCTCAGATAGTGTAGATTCAAGTTTATTCAAATCATGACCCTCAGGGATAGGGTGGGGTCACAATAAAAGTTCAAACTTGTAGAGAAAAAAGTCACAGTTAGTCAAAAAATTATGTAAGCATCCTGAGTTAGTGTAGATCTTAATTTGTTCAAATCATATCCCCACTCCCTTTTAGGGGTAGGTTGGGACCACTTATGCATTTAAGCCTTTCAATGCTAAACTGATTTTTGCTTTTTTCCTACCCACAGTGCTCAAGTGAGCGATGTGGCCGCTGGGCCTCTTGTACACAGTAGCCTAATCATCTTATGGAAAATGGAGGGTGGTGTCCTGTAGATGTGCAATAATGTTTTGGAGTTTTCATTTTCACCCTGGGGGTCAAATAGGGATTCATGAATCCACCTATAACATGTATAAATTCAAGGTTGTCTCGAATCATCGGATATCTCAAACTTTAATAGTGGCCCCATCTAGTTTGAGATAATGAGGTTTGACTGTATCTACCTTACTAACCATGACAACACTGTTCAACTAAATCTCTTTAAGGTACTCCGATCCTCAGGTTCTGAAAATCAACTTTTAAGTAATTGAAAATGCTCACAAAAATGTCTCTGATTTCACATAATAACATGAATTTACCCATGGAATTTCTTCAAAGTTCATCATAATAGTTAATTAAATTATATAGGGAAAATTATCAAATCCCAAATATATTTTCAGGAAATGCGAATAAAAACACCAGCTATGCATTTTATAATTTAAAATTGATTAACATATATAATTTAGGATAGAAAAATATAGGTATCCAGGCATTTGGAGAGAATAGCATCTTTTTTATGCTTATACAGTATTTAAGTTCCTCTTTTTTTCTTCAATTGTCATATAATACATAGTGTAAAAAGCTTGTGCTGTCATTGCTAGACATCACATATCACATCTACTATCATATCATGCTAATAAGCAGTGGTATCTGATGCTAGACTAAAGAAAATTCGATTTCTCTAAAAATGAATTCAGTTTTACTTTTTATGGGGGTACAAATGTCAACTTTTTAAAGACCGTTTCAAAGACTTGAAAGAACCTTGAATTATATTAAGATACATAAAATGAAAATTGTTGCATGAAAAGATCTCAATTCCAAGCTTCATTCTGAGACTTTTTGAATAAAATAATAAATTTTAGAGTTATCCTTCCTGGCTGAGGATCGGATATCCTTAAAGAAGATTAACAGAATAATGTATCTTAGTATAATCTACTTGTACAGTCTCATTCAAATTAGATAAAACGGTAGGAGGAGTAGTGCTTTGTAAGAACAATTTTGATTCCACAATATGTAATGAAGCTATCGCAATAAGTTTCCATTGCTCTTGCCAAGTGGGTCTTGAAAAGTTTGTATTTCTTAAACGTTCCAATATAAAACTTTAATTGCCTCTTATGGCCCCACTCTATCCCTGGGGGTCATGTGTGGACAAATTAAATCTACACTATGTTATGAAGCTTTCAAATAAATCAAACTTTTCTGACTCAGTGGTTCTTGAGAATAAGACTTTTGAAATTTTCAGTCATCTTATATCTCCTTAAAATGAGCTTTACCCTTATTTGAACAAACTTAAATCCCCTTTACCCAAGGAAACTTTTAGGCAATTTTGTTTAAACTGGTCCAGCAGTTCTTGAGAAGATAATATTGTAAAAATTTTACGCCAAAGACAACAACAACAACACAGATTATAATCGGAAATAAAAGTTTATTTGATCTGTCAGATCAAATGAGCTAAAAATAAAGGCTGGTGGGGGTGGGGGGTGGGGGTGGGGTGGAACACTTGCCTAACAAAATACTCAATATAAAGCTGTTCCCAAAATTTTGCATTCATAGGGTATGTTTATGTTAGCAAACTTTTCCAAAGTGCCATGATATTTGATTCTTGTCGAAGGGAGGGACCAAATCAACGCGAGGGAATGGTTTAACAACATACAAAATATAACGTTTTACAATAGAAATTAACTCTTTGTTTCTCTATATATTTTATCACACCTCTAGTGTGTTTCTTGTTATTTTGATTAGAATAATGATGATTAATTGCTGCCTAGTCCAATTTTGTACAGGCCCATATAGTAATTATGGTATTTGTACCCTGTTTACCCGTTTACCGGTCTGCAACAAGTCTGGCGAGGGTCTATGTGAGTAATTTTCGGACATAATTTGGTTCATTTTTGCATACTCAAAATATGAAAACAGTCATGTATTTTGTAATGGATTTAAGCCTTGAACTCAGTTGTAGTTTTCTTTGTGACCTGGATGGAAGGAAAAATGAACAAGAAATTTATTTGCAGAGGTTTTCTATAAACTTGACAACCATCCTAGAAAATAAATGTTTCATCCAGGTAGGGCAAACGAGAGAAAAAAATAAACCCTGGACAAGGATTGTACACAAAGAGTTTACTGACTTTTACCTTTCATCTATAAAAATTAGAAAGAACGTTTGCTCTTGACAAGTATATGTTTATGCAAAGAGATTTTCTTACCTTCACCTTTCATCTGGAAAATTGGCTCAATGTCAACGCAAACCCTCTACCCGAGAGGACTCTATGTATAAAGTATGAGCTCAAAAGAGCCAAGCGGGGAGAAAATATGCTCTGAACAAGGATTTTACACAAGGAGGTTTTCTTTACATTGACATTTGTTTGAAAAAAAAATGGCTCAAGTCCTTGAACACCCTTCGCCAATGGATACTCTGTAAAGTTTGAGCCAGGTAAGGCCAAGGGGAGAGAAGACATACTCTGAACAAAGTTTTCTTATGCAAAGCTATTTTCTGACCTTGATCTTTCATCTAAAAAATTGATTCAAGGTCACTGCATACCCTCTACCCAAGGACGATCTATTGTTTGAAAGAGTTAAATATCAGCTATTATCAACCTTGCCTTTGAATAGTGCATTCAACCAAGACTGAGGCAAAATAGGGCTATCGTTTCCCACTGTCACATTTGGGTTGTAAGGGTGCCATTAAGTAGTGTTAAGGTTTGGGACCAAATTGTTAGCAATTTTCTCTTTGTCATCTTTGGACAACATTTAAAATAGCACTGCTATGGGTAAGTATTATTATTTAATATATCTTGTCGACTTTTTGAGGGATCTCCGGCTCTCTGGCCCTGGAAGGGACCAGTAGACTAAACCAAACATTTTTTTTACATTGCATTGTGAGATGAAGTTAAAGAAAGACTACTACCTCCCATACCTTTGAAGTGTAAAAACAACAAAGTTCAGGTTAGCTTACTGGCCCTTTTCCTTCAACAGGACCCTTGGAAAACCTGGCAAGTGGTTTTCCCTAAGATCCTTAACCTTTCACTAGTGTTACTTTGTTCTAGTAGGCAAAGATGCATTCAAAATGAATGCTTAAACTACGTCCCCCACCCATGGCACCACTTGGTGGTACCACTACAGCAACATTCTGATTGCAGGAAATGATAGTCCTAGGGGCCCTCTACCTTGCCCCAGTAATGATTTGAAGCACACTTCAAAGATAAGAGGTATAATAGCTGACCTTTAACCCGTATATTAAAACACAAAGTGAAAAACAAAAAAATTCAGGTTAGCTTACTGGCCCTTTTTCTTCCCCGGGACCCTTCGAAAACCTGGCAAGTGGTTCTCCGTAAGGTCCTTAACCTTTCACTAGTGTTACTTTGTTCTAGTAGGCAAAGATGCATTCAAAATGAATGCTTGAACTACGTCCCCCACCCATGGCACCACTTGGTGGTACCACTACAGCAACATTCTGATAGCGGGAAATGATAGTCCTAGGGGCCCTCTACCTTGCCCCAGTAATGATTTGAAGCACACTTCAATGATAAAGGGTATATTAACTGACCTTTAACCCGTATATTAAACATAAGTGAAAAACAACAAAGTTCAGGTTAGCTAACTGGCCCCTTCCTTTCCCCGGGACCCTTCGAAAACCTGGCAAGTTGTTCTCCCTAAGATCATTAACCCTTCACTAGTGTTACTTTGTTCTAGTAGGCAAAGATGCTTTCAAAATGAATGCTTGAAATACGTGCCCCACCCATGGCACCACTTGGTGGTACCACTACAGCAACATTCTGATAGCAGGAAATGATAGTCCTAGGGGCCCTCTACCTTGCCCCAGTAATGATTTGAAGCACACTTCAAAGATAAGGGGTGTAATTGCATTCCCTTAACCCGTATATTAAAACACAAAGTGAAAAACAACAAAGTTCAGGTTAGCTAACTGGCCCCTTCTTTTCCCAGGGACCCTTTGAAAACCTGTCAAGTGGTTCTCCCTAAGATCATTAACCCTTCACTAGTGTTACTTTGTTCTAGTAGGCAAAGATGCATTCAAAATGAATGCTTGAAATACGTGCCCCCACCCATGGCACCACTTGGTGATACCACTACAGCCCCATTCTGATAGCAGGAAATGATAGTCCTAGGGGCCCTTTACCTTGTCCCTGTAATGATTTGAAGCACACTTCAAAGATAAGAGGTATAATAGCTGACCTTTAACCCGTATATTAAAACACAAATGAAAAACAACAAAGTTCAGGTTAGCTTACTGCCTCTTTTACTTCCCCGGGACCCTTCGAAAACCTGGCAAGTGGTTATCCTTAAAGTCCTTAACCTTTCACTAGTGTTACTTTGTTCTAGTAGCCAAAGATGCTTTCAAAATGAATGCTTGAACTACGTGCCCCACCCATGGCACCACTTGGTGGTACCACTACAGCAACATTCTGATTGCAGGAAATGATAGTCCTAGGGGCCCTCTACCTTGCCCCAGTAATGATTTGAAGCACACTTCAAAGATAAGAGGTATAATAGTTGACCTTTAACCCGTATATTAAAACACAAAGTGAAAAACAACAAAGTTCAGGTTAGCTTACTGGCCCTTTTTCTTCCCCGGGACCCTTGGAAAACCTGGCAAGTGGTTCTCCGTAAGGTCCTTAACCTTTCACTAGTGTTACTTTGTTCTAGTAGCCAAAGATGCTTTCAAAATGAATGCTTGAAATACGTGCCCCACCCATGGCACCACTTGGTGGTACCACTACAGCCCCATTCTGATAGAGGGAAATGATAGTTCTAGGGGCCCTCTACCTTGCCCCAGTAATGATTTGAAGCACACTTCAAAGATAAGGGGTATAACATCTGTCTTTTAATCGTATATCAATAAACAAAGTGAAAAACAACAAAGTTCAGTTACCTAACTGGCCTTTTCTAGTCATTGGAAACTGTCAAAAAGTTGACAAAGGAACTCCTTAAGTCCCTTAACTTTTTTCCAGTTTAGTGTTAGTTTGTTCTAGTGGTTAATGATGGTTGAAAAATGAAAGCATGAAAGATGTTCCCCACCGTTGGCACCACTTGGTGGTGCCGTTACAGCCTCAAACCGATTGCGGGAAAGATAGCCCTAGAAATCTTCTATCTTGCCACAGTAATGATTTAAAGCACACTTATAAGATAAGAGGTATAATAGCTGCTTGAAATATGTAACCCGCCCCTGGCACCACTTGGTGGTACCACTTCAGCCTAAATTTTATGGTTGTATATAATAGCCCTGAGGACCCTTTTACCTTGAGCCAGTAATTGTTCGAAGCACACTTCAAGGATCATAACTTAAAATAGATTAAATTACCTTCAAACCCTTATCAATGTAAATATTAGGAGTAAGCAAATTTCAGGTTAGCCTTTTGGCACCATCATGTTCCTGAGACCCGTAAAAGAGCTTAAAAGGGATTCCTCGGAAGTACTTAACCTGTTTTATTCTTAAGCGGTCAAAGATGGTGACATTTTCTTCTTTTTGTTTGTTTGTTGTGAAACCGCATAATTTTCCTTATGCAGGTGAGCTTAACTGCCTCCAAGTGTTTGAATTATTAAATAATTAAGTGTTGCATTAATTATCTAATTATTAATTATAGATTGTCGAAAATGAGGCATTAAACAGTATTGCGTCAGAGTACTCTCAGTCCTTTGATGAATTTCCTTAGTGGCTGCTAGCTTCTACGGGCTTAATGGCTGCTGTTATTGGCTGCTAGCTTCAGTCTAGTCTTCGTTTGCCTCCTTCAGCTTTGCTATTACTTAAACATTGTGCTTGTATTGTTCTTCATCACCGCGCTTTTTAAATTTGTAATTATCTGCAAAAACTTGCTCAAACTTAGCTTCTTGCCGCTCGGCGATAATCTTTTGATTTTCGTTTATACTTCTCTGAACTGTTGACAGTCGACTGTCCAAAATACTGGAAAACTGACTCAAAATCTCATTGTTTGCCTGTTGAATTGACGTGTTTATTTGCTGTTGAACATCCCTGGCGTCCTTAATTTGATGTTCCTCGCTTAAATCGGCGGCTAGAGGTGACCAACCTTTAAAACCAGTTCTCTATTACACATCAAAATCAATTTATATTGGTCACTCTCTGACCAATCCACACTACATATGTATAAACATCTTGTCATTAATACATTTTCCCGCTATACTATTGAAACGCGGGAAAATATCATTTTTATCAGCCATGACGCCATATTTTAGATATCAGGAAGATGATGTAATTTAAAATTTCTAATGATTTCGAGAGGAAAAAAGGGTATTTCACGTCGATATTTTGATTAAAAGTCATCCAGCGCCGTTTTTTCTTTTGATATATTATGTAGAATTATAATAAACTGCATAGTATCAATGGAATATGTAAATATTGTTCTGGGGCATTATATACTCAGAATTGAACTAATTTTGTCCATTTTGTCCTCTTTCTTGAGAATAATGAAAAATCCAAATAGTTTGTGACGTCACAGAATAAAAAATTTCTGACAATATACTTCCAAACCAAATATTTTTGTTAATTCAGAATTTTCATACAATATATACAATTGTGTACATTTCTAGATGTTTTCAAAATTTGGCTTTTATGGGGGCAAAAATATGCTATTACCGTATATACATGTAGTTCTTTGTTTTGAAGAAATTGATCTTTTGTTTGGATAGACATGTTCGTTTGAATGAGATATTCGTTCAGAAAAACTAGAAGAATTGTTAAGTAACATTAATGTTTCGGCTGTTACTCCAATAAATTAAGCATATCCTCTTTAATAAAAACATTTTCTGATTCCACATCTGGAACTTCCAGAGGTCTATGTTTTATGCCCTGTTCACAGATTTGTATTGTTAATCATGCGCAGAGGATCTAGAGTGTGTTTGCCCCCCCCCCCCCGAATTGGCAGAGTAATAATATGTATGTAATGAAGCAAATAAAAAAAATGACTTTGGAACCAACCAACCCTCCTAGAAAACGTGGATCTACCGTGAAATAGGTTTTTTCACGTTTAGAAATGGACTTTACCCCCTTTTTTTCTTTTGCTTGTCAACAAACAGTCTGGGTGAAATTTTTTGACTGGGGTGGACCCCCCCCCCCCCGGAAAATATTCCTAGATCCGCGCCTGGTTAATAGGTTGTTTTTTTTTTTTTTTTTTTTTTTTTTTTTAGATCTATCACCTGCTATCTTCACCTTTCTCATCGTAAACTATAGTTAACTGTCATTTATACTCATAAATTAAACTATAATTACGATAGTTTAACTATAGATAATATAACTATAGTTTTCAGAGATTAAATGCTTCACATTTGTCAATTATAGTTTATCGATCTAATCTATAATTAATATTCGAAAACCATAGTTAAGAGTTGTTAAATATATACTAGTAGTTTATGAATCTGAACAATGAGTGTCATTGCCGTAAGTTCTATATACATGTGTATAACATCCACACAATATCAGGGGTCCTGGGTACACACATAGTCGTAGGATCCCTGACAAATTTCATTTTGGTTTTTAGCTCACATGAACTGAAAGCTCAAGTGAGCTTTTCTGATCACATTTTGTCTGTAGTCCATATGTCTGTCTAGCTGTCCGTCCGTCCGTAAACTTTTCACATTTTCGACTTCTTCTCCAGAACCATTGGGCTAATTTCAACCAAACATGCCACAAAACATCCTTGGGTGAAGGAGGTTCAAGTTTGTTCAAATGAAGGGCTCAATCTAATTAAAATTAAATCTTCCATTCGCTCCTCCGTTTTTATATGTCGCGAGGAATAAAAATCGGGGAGAGAATGGAAGATTTAATTGTAATTTAATTGATGAAGGGCCAAGCCCTCATTCAAGGGGAGATAATTCAGAAATACTGAAAATTTGGTGGCATGTTTTAAAAAAACTTCTTCCAAAGAACCACTGAGCCAGAATAGTTAAAACTTAAAGGAAACCTTATTTACATAGTGTAGATTCAAGTTTGTCCAAATGATGACCCCCGGAAATTGGGTGAGACCACAATGGGGGAACAAAGTTTTACATAGGAATGTATAGGAAAAAACTTTAAAAATCTTTTTCTCAAGAAAAAGCCATGATTAGTCATATTGATATGGAAGCGTCCTCAGGTAGTGAAGATTCAAGTTTCTTCAAATGATGACCCCCCGGGGAAGGGTGGGGCCACAATGGGATCAAAGTTTTACATAGGAATATATAGAAAAAAAATTGAAAATCTTCCCAGGAATAGCAAAGCCATGATTAGTCATTTTGAAATGGAAGCATTCTTACGTAGTGTAGATTCGGGATTGTTCAAATGATGACCATTGGGGGTAAGGTAAGCCACAATGGGGGATCAAAGTTTTACATAGGTATATATAGGAAAAAATCTTCTTTTCTAGAACAGCACAGCCAACTTTAGTCATATTGATATGGAAGCATCCTCAGGTAGTGTAGATTCAATTCAGTTCAAATGAAGACCCTCGGGGGTAGGGAGGGGCCAGAATGGGGGATCAAATTTTTATAAAGGAATGTATAGGGAAAATCTTTAAAAATCTTCAGCTCAAGAAGTCTGAACAGTAAAGCTATTTGTTATATTGATATGGAAGCATTCTCATGTAGTTTAAATATCAAGTCCCCCCGCCCTCGCCCCCACCCACCCCCATCCAATGTAAACTTTTCAACACTACTGAATTGATTTGTGCTTCTCCTTAGTCAATGTGCTCAGGTGAGCGATGTGGCCCATTGGCCTTTTGTTTACGGGCTTGATTCTCTCACTGAGAAGCACCAATCAAAATGGGGCTTTCAAAAGTTGACATAAAACGTACACAATCATTGAGTCAATGCACGTGTCCCAGCTCGTTTTTCATTTAAAGGCTTAATTAATATGATGGGCCAAGATTATTAGAAAAACAATCAAGATTTGAATTTCGCTGCAGCCAGCCCGTAAAATACTTAATGAAGTTTGTCAGGGGCCCCACGACACGTGTGGACTCAGAACCCCTAGCTGACGTTGTGAGGATGGTGAATTCGGTACCTTAAAGGTGCCTGGACACAGTTGCATTGTTTACAATTTTAAGTGTCTATTTTTATTTAAAAAATAACTCCAGTATATTGATTTGAACTTATATGAATATTCTAAGAATTCAATGACAACATTCTTCATAACATCACGTTAAACACCTGTGTTTTGTAAACAGGTCATGGTCTCTTTGTTATTAGTTTTTACGTTTTACCGGGTGTGTTCAATTTGTTTAGTCTGCACACATCACTGAACACGGACTGACGATACTAGTGAGTTGGTTTTGCTTTCTCGCACTTCTACTCTGAACTTTCTGGATTATAGTTTTCTTATTTTTCATTAATTCACAACAAAATTTCTACATTTCTTAATTATTATGAATAAAGTTTACTTTGTGAAAATGCACGGATATGTGTCAATCAAACGCGTCCCGAATTTCGTAGTCTTAATAATTTCCAGATAAAAGAAGTTCCTACATATGCTTTTAATATATTTCGGTGTGAAATGCTCTAGCAACATATAAGTCATGATATTATTTAGAAAATTTCAGAAAATATGAGGTTCAAATCTGTGTCCCAGTCCCTTTAAATATCTGTAAACTATAGTTTACAACTGTAAACTATAGTTTACAACTGTAAACTATAGTTTACAATTGTAAACTATAATTAACATTCTGCGACGTTTTCGGGAACCTGTCGATGATAAGTGGTTAAAACAATATATCATTCTCGCCCCTGCGTCATAAAATATTGTGGATCCTGTATTTTAAATAGGAATTCCATATCGTTATAGATATAATATAAAAACAACACATTCAATAGTTTGTTCAGATGAGTGTATTACATGGCAGTAGGAACGGGGGGGGCGTGCCCACCCCCAATAATTTTGCCGATATATAGAATACTATAGAAAACATAGTTACTATGATTATGCTTGTTCCCCCTCAATAAAAACGTCTGATGACCCCTTTTTATGCTTGTAAAGGAATTTTGGTACTTGATAGTGCCCCCCTCCCAACTAAAAATGTATGGTTGTGCCCCCTCAAAGTGAAATTGCTTCCTACGGGCCTGTATTAACAATATCAAGTAGAAATTTACATTCAAAGTACGTGCTGATCTCCTGGTTCATTATCTCTCTCTCTCCTCATATACTCTTCTGACCATTTACTTCCCCGGGGGATCATCATTTACTTCCCGTAAATAGAAGTTTACCACTTTGACAATAAATAAATAAATAAATAAATAAATAAAATAAAACAACACTATAATATATGGTTTACAACTCTAAACTACAGTTAACCATAGGCACTCCCCAGCTCAATTGTTAAAAAATATATATCTACTATACTATAAACATGTTTATAGTATAGTAAATATATATTTTTTAACTATTAAGCTGGGGAGTGCCTATGGTTAACTGTAGTTTAGAGTTGTAAACCATATATTATAGTGTTGTTTTATTTTATTTATTTATTTATTTATTTATTTATTTATTTATTTATTTATCTATTTATTGTCAAAGTGGTAAACTTCTATTTACGGGAAGTCCTAACTTTGACAACCACAGCTTTCAGTCAATCCGGATTCGTTATCGTTTCGATTCATTTAATACAGTGTAAATATTGATTTCCGCTGTTTGTCTCGCCAGGACCCCACGCATAATTTTATTTCTGTCCAACAAGTGTACATGATCTACGATAAATTAAGGTATTGAACAATAATTACATTTCGTTGTGAACAATGTAATGATCAACATTTATTAAATTAATCGTGAACAAGGGGTTGAAATATGCATAAATAGACGTGATGCATGCTAAGTAGGCCCTTGGGGCATTCCAAAATTTGATATCTATCATGTCAGACAGGTGTTGTAAAGGAATAAGCTACAACAATACGTTTTAATAAAAGTGCATTTAGAAAGGTTTAGATGATTTTTAGATTTGCTGACAGGTGGAAGTAGCCGAGGAGAGAAAAGGGGGGGGGGGGTAGTACAGCAGGTATCTGACAGGGTTGACCAGAAAATACCACTAAAATACTACAGATTTTCTTGAACATGGGAAATACAAAGATTTAGTTTTATTTATTATTGATTTTTGTAATAAAATACATAGCAGGTGCGGATTGTGAGGAATTGAAGTTAGGAGGACTCAAAAAGTAGGCTGGGGGTCAGTGGGCCCAGGTGAAGCCCTGGTGGGGGCCCATGGGGTGAAGCCCCCCAGAAGCTCCTGGATTCTAGAGATTTTGTAGGGTAAAAATGAGATCTACCAAGTAGACATTTTTATATTTTCTTGATGAAACTATGATTTACGCTAACTTTGACAGTTTTATAGTAAATCTGCCACTGCATAGTAAACATAAAATTTGTCTCAAGCTGCAACTCAACATGTTCAGAGTGTAAGTATTGTATAAACATTTCAGGTTTCTTAGTCCTAAGCATTCAAGATTCTCTATAGATATCTGATAAATAAAATTGAAAATTTCAAACTAAGGATTTTCTTTATCTTTGTGGTATTTTATGTATAATTAATTCATCCAAGAAAAAAAACTTTAATAGTCCTTCTATTATTAATAATGTAGTTTAAGGCCATCCTGCTTTTCCTCAAATGTATTTCAGCTCCCTCTTGCTTTTCCGCAGTTAGTTTTTATAACTATAATTTATGCGTTAATTTGTGTCCTTTATTTTATAACTCCTCTCTGTGATTATTTAAAAGATTTTAGTTGATGCATACAGTAAAGCTTGTATAGTATGAACAGATATATTGTGAAATTACAAATAAAGTGAAGTTTCTTTGAATCCTAGGCAAAATTCTTAAGAATTCTTTGTAAAATTTTACTGATAAAATAAAATTGAATATAGAGAATTTACCAATATAGAACTAATTTTGTGTTGCCTAGAGATTAAAAATTTTAACAAATTGCATCTTTTATAACTCAACTTCAAATATTTCAACTTTAAAATATTGAAATTCAATTCATCTTACAACTTTTTAACTCAAAGGTGACTTTCTATTTAATACTTTCCAAAATACATTTGGTAGTCATAACAGAAGGGAAAAAATCTTTATTGCAAATTTGCTAAATATAGTTAGCAAATTTGTAATATAGATATAGTGATTTACAGACATAACAAGTAAATTCTGAGGTTCCCAGGACTTTGTTTAACTGAATTTTACTGTGTATACTTATACATGTATTACATATTTTTCTTAGTGAACAAGTTTTAAATCTGGAGTCAAGTTTATTGTTGAGAGATTAAAATTGAAAGTCACATCCATATGGAGAACGCAAATGAAGTCAAGGAAGATAAAAATAAAGAGAGTAAAGATGAGAGCAGTAGTGCTGCTGACAGGAGACAAGGAGATGATATGGAGGAAATCAAATTTCCAAAACCACCAAGTATGACAAATCTAGAGCAACACTCGCATCAAATCTTATAATGTATGACAAATCTAGAGCAACACTCACATCATTATAATGTATGACAAATCTAGAGCAACACTCACGTCAAATCTTATAATGTATGACAAATCTAGAGCAACACTCGCATCAAATCTTATAATGTATGACAAATCTAGAGCAACATTCACATCAAATCTTATAATGTATGACAAATCTAGAGCAACACTCGCATCAAATCTTATAATGTATGACAAATCTAGAGCAACATTCACATCAAATCTTATAATGTATGACAAATCTAGAGCAACATTCACATCAAATCTTATAATGTATGACAAATCTAGAGCAACACTCGCATCAAATCTTATGATGTATTACAAATCTAGAGCAACATTCACATCAAATCTTATAATGTATGACAAATCTAGAGCAACACTCGCATCAAATCTTATAATGTATGACAAATCTAGAGCAACACTCACGTCAAATCTTATAATGTATGACAAATCTAGAGCAACACTCGCATCAAATCTTATAATGTATGACAAATCTAGAGCAACATTCACATCAAATCTTATAATGTATGACAAATCTAGAGCAACACTCGCATCAAATCTTATAATGTATGACAAATCTAGAGCAACATTCACATCAAATCTTATAATGTATGACAAATCTAGAGCAACATTCACATCAAATCTTATAATGTATGACAAATCTAGAGCAACACTCGCATCAAATCTTATGATGTATTACAAATCTAGAGCAACATTCACATCAAATCTTATAATGTATGACAAATCTAGAGCAACATTCACATCAAATCTTATAATGTATGACAAATCTAGAGCAACATTCACATCAAATCTTATAATGTATGACAAATCTAGAGCAACACTCGCATCAAATCTTATGATGTATTACAAATCTAGAGCAACATTCACATCAAATCTTATAATGTATTACAAATCTAGAGCAACATTCACATCAAATCTTATAGTGTAATTTTGTTGAATACATTTATGAATTTAAAAGGTTAAGAGAATTTATTCTTAAATATATATATTGCAGTAATATTTGATTGAATTGTTTTCAATAAAAATGTTTAAAAAGAAACATTTTATATCAAGGGAAGAGAAAACCTCAGAGCTACATGTGTGAGGAGTGTGGGAAAATCTTCAACAGAGCTGATTTATTGCGCAATCATAAGCGTGTTCACTCTGGGGACAAGCCATTTACCTGTGAAGTTTGTGGGGACAAATTCAGAGAGCAGGGGCATCTGAGACGTCACATGACCAGACATACAGGTTAATTACTGACTGTGTGATGTACCTATATTATTATTTATTTTAGTTCAGTAATCCTCCTAAGAATGCATGTTCTGCCATATAGGTCAGAAAATATGTTCATAAATTGCTCCTGTCAGTACATAATCTAAAACTTAAGGATTATATTCCATAATATATTTAATGTAAAGATTCTTAAGTTAATGGTTCTGCTAGAAAGATAGCTTGGAGAGCAAATCTATAAAATTTTAATTTTCTGTTTTATTGTTTTGTGTTGGATTAATACAGAGAATTTGCCTCTGTTAATGAATTTATCATTATTTTTCCATTAATTTCTTCCTGTTTATTAGGTAAGAAGCCTTATCAGTGTTACATTTGTGGGAAGGAGCTCAACAGTAGCCTGGCCAAACATCTCCGACGGCATCTCAACGATCGGCAGTTCTCATGTGTTCTCTGTGACAAGAAATTTGTATCAGGCTTTGAACTCAAACAACACATACTGACGCATAAAAAGGGCACATTCCAGGAAAATTCAGTAAGTACAATATTAATTCACAACAAGTACAATATTTAGCTCATCCAATCCAAATGTTCAAGTGAGCTTTATTGATCAAAGATTGTCATGTATTGTGTGTGGACTTTACAAATTTTGAACTTCTGCTACAGAACCAATGGGCCATTTCAACTAAACTTTCTACAAAGTATTCTTGAATTAAGGGGAGGTAATTAGGAAAAAGTGAATTTGTGGCATCTTTTTAAAATCGTCTTCTCAAAAATCCTTGGTTCAAAAAAGAAAATTTAGGTGAAAGTTTGCTCAAAATATAGCTCCCAGGGATGGAGTAGGGCCACAAGAGTATGGAGGGTAATCGTGTTCAAAAATCCAGACTTGTAAGTTTGTAAATCCAAACTTGTAAGTTTATAAATCCAAACTTGTAATCGTATCAGTTTCATAGTCTACATATGTAAGTAGGTAATTCCAACATCCTAGCATGTAGTTCCGAATATGCAACTGTGTTGACTTTGAGTTTATACTATGAATGTGTGTATTTTTGATGTTGTAAACTTTGTTTCCCGGAATTTATATTTCCTCGCTCTGAATAAAACACAAAGACAATGACAAGTCTACAAATGTAAAGTCTACATGAATGTCGAATTTTGATAATGAGAAACTATGGAGGGGCATCAGTGCCACAGTTTTTACCTTTATTTTTTATTCTAACTTCTTCTTTTTCCAACTGAAATAAATTATTTAGATTTTATTTCTTTTTTTATTCTAACTTCCATATTATATTTTCATTTGAATTTCTTATTTAATTTTGATTCTTGCTTTTTGTTTTATTATATGTTCCAATTTTATTTTATCTTCTTAATTTTATTTTATTTGACGATGGGACATGAATCATTATCCGCTTATTCAGGGCTTGCGCGGATTTAGAGGGGCTTCGGTTTTTAAGGTCTCAACCAAAAAATCATTCAATTTGACTTTAAATGCCGAAGGAATAGTCATTACCAACACGTATGTTAAACATCTTACATTTTGCTGGCCGGCACTAGGAACTTAGGACAAGCGAACTCTTACCCTCCCATCGCCTACGAAGCTAGCGCCCA
Organism: Saccostrea echinata; assembly: GCF_033153115.1. NCBI lineage: Eukaryota > Metazoa > Mollusca > Bivalvia > Ostreida > Ostreidae > Saccostrea > Saccostrea echinata. The sequence goes on from NW_026889854.1 coordinate 168,248, forward strand.
ACTACTAGACTACTGTGATCAGTGCCCCAGTATATTAAGAACTAATGTAATTGCAGTGATATCATATTAAAAAAGAACAACAACTGCTCAGTAGATGCAGATCCATATCAATGTTTATCGAAAGGGGGGGGGCTAAAAAAAAAATGAAGATTGAATAAATAAACTGCCAAAACTCCTCCTTCGTGGGAGGCGATGTTTAGGATATCTTTCTTTAACTTTACAGTAACTTTTTTTTTCAATGCAAGAATTTGCCAGAGTTTGATGATACTACAAAAAAAGAAGTGGGGAGGGTGCAGCTTATAAATGAATTTTCATATGTAAAAAGCTGAAAAAGATTATTCTCCACACAAAAAGTTGGGAGCCCAACCTTTCGCTCCATCCTACTTCGGCCCTGAGATTTGTTAGTGATAAAAATTTTCTCTGTCCTCCTTTAAAAAAATAATGGGATGACAATATCAATTTAAAAGACCTGATATTTGTGTACCATAAGCGGGCAATCAAAAATGGCAGTCATATTTATCATAATTATTTGAAACATCTTGCACCAGGGCCATAAAACTTAGACGGGCTCACTTTTGATCACAGTCTCATGTTTACCAAAGGAATTAATAGTATGTAGAAAAGAGAGACTGGGATCAAAAGTGAGCTCATCTAAGTTTTATGGCCCTGAACCAGGTCCGTAGGTAGCGAGTAGGGTGAGGGTGCCAGTATATACTATACCAGTAAAAAAAAAAAGCAATTTCTGATTGTGCCCCCTCAATGATTTTGTCAGTAAATACATAAGAAAAGAAATAAGGCTAATTTATCATTGTGCCCCCTCACCAGGAATGTCTCATTTTTTTTGGGGGGGGGGGGGGTTAAGCTTATCAACAAATGTTTGTTTTGTGCCCACTGCTCCCCCCACCCACCCCAACCCGATGAAAATGCTTCCTACAGGCCTGAAAACAAGAGAAAACACACAAGAATGATATCATATGGTTTTTTAAAATGAAAAAAAATATGTTCCAGGGAAATGTTTCTATGTTTCATAGCTAGACTGTTCACCAAGAACTCTGTGTACCTGTACATAAAAGGCCGTAACGCCCCTTTTCTGTAAGTTCTACTTTCTTAAACAAACTTTCGATTTTGCTTATAGTTTTTACCAAAAAAAGTATTAAGTTAGGCAATGGGGAATCAAAGTGTTACATTGAAATATATAGGGAAAAATCTTTAAAAGTCTTCTTTTCAAGAACAGTAAAGCCATATTGATATGGAAACATCCTCAGATAGTGTAGATTCAAGTTTGTTCATATCATAACCCCTGAGGGTAGGGGGCACAATGGGGGATCAAAGTTTTACATAGGAATTTATAGGAGATTTTTTTTAAAAAATCTTCTCAAGAAGAGCAAAGCTATGATTAGTCATATTGGTATGAAAGCATCATCAGGTACTTTTAATTTAAATTTGTTCAAATCATGAGATGGATGGGTTGGGGGTAGGGTGAGGCCACCATGGGGGATCAAGAGTTTTACATAAAAATATATCTCCAGAACAGCAAGGAATTGTAAGTCATATTGATATTGAAGCATCCCATTATGTGTTAATTCAAGTTTGTTTAACAGGGTTCAAAATTCAATATACATGTATATTACTCGCAAACTGTGAGTTAGAATATCAAAATTGCGAGTTGAAAATATAGTAACTCGCAAAAACTTGCGAGTTGATTTTTTACCAGATTTCTTAAACTTAGATCAAGAAAAATCAAGAGTAGATCAAGAAGAACTGGAGGAAAAAAAACATGCATAGAAAGTGGTCCAAAATTATATAATATAATTTGTATAAGTTTTACAGAACAAAATGCTTTTGATTCAATTCAATATAATATATATAAAACACAGTGAGACTCTAGTTGTATTTTCTTTATTTAACAGAAGTTACTTTATCCTTAAGATACATGTATTTAATTTTAAATTAGAAAAAAAGCTTTTATTTTAAAATTGCGAGTAGTCTTGTGAAATTGCGAGTTCACTTTATTGGTACTTGCAGTTATTTGCGAGTTGTATGTTTAGAGAGTTTCTACCCCTGGTTTAAGTCATGTCTTCCTTGAACCACAGGGCAAAGGTAACACAGGTGAGCTTTGTTGCCCTTTGGCCTCTTGTAATAAGACTGACAAAGAAATGATACATGTATAATATTCATCTTTTTAAAGAATGGTCAGGTTTGAAAATTTTGTAAACAATTTGAATAGATGTATAAGCAGTTTTATGTTTATTGTAGCTGACTAAATCCATTAGTGGAAAAAAAAATTACTCAACTGTAAGTCCACATTTGTTTTCATCATTTACATTAGGCATAAAATGTGACACAAATAATACTTTTAAAGGAAATGAACAAATGTGTATAACTTTAAAAAGATGTGCTTTATTCCTCTGAGTCTGTTAACTGAACAAGATCAACAGATACCTTTGCTTACAGTTGAAAACATCCTGAAACAAACTTTTTGCCAAGTTTCTATGAACAAACTGTTTACCCACAATGGAAAAAAACAAACTTTTTTTTTCTTGAAATTTACAATTTTTGCACAGAGTGAGATGAAATATTTTTGTATATCAAGTAATGATGTACATGTATATCAAAAATATGCAGCTACCTCTTCCGAAATCAATGTGATTGGAGCCAAGTATAATAATATTAAGCAGAAGTTTTTGTATATTTTTTAAAATGAGATATATATATTACATGTATGTTAAAAAATGGAATACTTTGCTGATAGTATTCAATGCATATTTCTATTTATTATATATTAATGTTATTCTGTCACCTAATATAACTTCTGGGCGCTACACTTAAAGCAGTTATTGTAATTCCAGTGTCATCCTTTTTGCCAGGAGCAGTTTGGCTAAGTTGCTATTCAAGGCAAATTTTGATTGCCCATTGGCCATATTTTAATAATTAAACCTCAAGTAATTACAGTGTCAAAATTATCACCTTTGTGTAAACAATTTAGGCCGTACTTAGCTGTGAACCCAGAGTTTTGTTGAACAAAGGAATGAGTATTTATCCATTTTTTGTTTGCTTATACAGAATAGAGGAACTCCAAGTTTAGACAAGAGAGAACCCAAATTACCTAAGCAGATCCCAGACTTCCCTTCCGTGCAAGGAGGTTCCTCGGAGATCAGTCACAGGGCACATACAGATACTACTGAAGCAGAAATTGCATCATTTCAGAAATTTGCTGAGGAAACACAGATGGCTCTGTACAGAAGACTGGCTGTAGCTCAGGGAGACCAGTCAATAGTGAACCAGTTTAGCGATCAGTCAGATCCTTCCCTTATGAACTGGGATTATTTGTCCTATGCTGCTGGAATGGGGCTGACACCAGCAGTTCCCAATCAGCAACAGTTTAAAAGCAAATCCTCTGGGAGAAAAAGACTGTCTGACTTATCATGGGATGTTTCACAAAGCACCCAGGGAGTGCAGCAGTGTACCATCTCCAAACCAGTTGAGCAAGCAGCATCTATGATGGGGACAAAAAAGGACATGGTGACAGATGAAGAATCACTGAATTTACAGGATACTTTGATAAACCAAGGCACACAGAATCTACAGGGTGCTGTCCTGAGTGAGTCTAGTAAGAATATGGAAACGAAGTCAAATACAGAAAGTGAATCTTATGAACAAAGTATTCCAGACAGTATTCAGGACCAGAATCACAAAGAGCAAACAGAGATCCCTGATGCTCCTTCCATTATTCAAACTCCAGATCCAAGTCCAGTGAAATCCATAGCAGGGAGTCCTAGTGCTTCTTGTAGCAGTCAGACTCCAGATCAAAGCCCACTCAAAGCCATAGTGACAGAAACAGAGCTAAATTCAGATTCATTTACAAAGGTACAACATTTAACAATCAGTGTTAAGGAAGAACCCCCTGATGTTGATGTGGAAGATACTGCACCAACAGATCATTTATCAGACGATGATCCTGTTGAAGACTTCCCCCACAATGAGGACTCTGGATCTACAACTGATGAATACGAAGCTGAGGCTTATTTTCAAAAACTGGAGGACTCAAGTATAACTGAGAAGGACAAAAGTGACTCAGACTGGACACCAGAACCTCCAAAGAAATCCCTGAAAATCAAAATAAAGACACCTAAAAAAGCACCGAAGAGAAAGGCTACAAAGAAAAGCAGTGAGAAGGAAGCCCCTAAAAAGAAGGCAAGAAAAAAGAAGCAGAAAGATGAAGAAGAGCTCCCAACCACAGTGTGTACAGATTCGGACACATTGTTTGTAATTCCCCCAAATGAGGAGTCTCCTGGAAATAAAAAGAAGAGAACAGGTAATGACTGATGAAGAGCGTGTTCAGAATAGATACCGGGTATTTTTTCTGCAGTTGTAAATATAGATCATGTTCAAAACTATCTCCTGAAAGTTTTTATCAGTGTACATTATGTATTGGAAAATTTTTCTATCAATTTATTTTTTAATTTAATTTGTGGTTTGGATGAGTCAGTCCCTCATATGAAACTAAATTTGAGAGGTTATTATACACATATTGTACCTTACCCATTGCCTTCATTCTATATAAATCTGTTCCATTGATATAATTTAAATTATGTAATAAATGGAAGGATAATTTTTCTTTTCATATTTACATTTTACAGTAATTTGTATTGTTCAAAGAATAACACTCATCTATGATACATGCTTTTTCTTTTAACAGCATATTTTGAATTTATTAACTTTTTCTTTACAGCTAAGAAGGACAGCGTTTTTGTGTGTGATGAGTGTGGTAAGATATTTTTCCGTAATGATCTCTTGAGAAATCACATGAGGGTACACACTGGGGACAAGCCTTTCACATGTGAAGTCTGTGGGGAGAGCTTCAGGGAGTCTGGGCATCTACGACGTCACATGACCAGACATACAGGTAATCGTGTCAATATTTTGGAAGCTTTTTGCATTTGTGTTGATTGTTAATTTTTTTTTATAAATCAATGGAAGGGTGTTGGTTGTTTTGTAGTAAATAAATTTCAGTTTGTTGGTGTTTCCTTGTGAATTGACTATTAGTAATTCTCTGTGTATTAAAATGGAAGTATTTAAACTTTGCTGATGCATATTCATGGTAATACTCTGCTCTTATTAGATCCAAAAAAAAATTAGAAGATATTTTTGTGTATTTTTTGTACTCTGGAAAATTATATACAACCATTGCTGAACAAATGTTTTAAGTTGGAGCCATGGTAACAGTTTGAAAACTTTTTCTTTCTTAATTAAAGCTGAACACGACTCGTAAAAGGAAGAGATTTATCCTTGTCCACCATATTTCTCTTCGTTCTTTTCAATTTCACGAGTCCATATATAAGACTGACTTCTTCAGGGATCAAAGTAAATCACTATACAGATCTCACCTGTGTGGACATTTAAGGACACCCCACCGCTATACCATGTCAAGAGAAAAAGTAACATCAATTGCATAGGTCAATGCATTACAAAGTCAAACAAACACAAAATGCACGTAAAACAACAAATTTTAAAATATGTAAATACTAAGAAATACCTCATAATTTTATCAGCCATGAGTTCCAAGTGTGCAATCAGGTGTAACAAATGTGAAGAGTATATATACCCTAGTGCTGATTTGGGAGATATGAAAACTAATATGGCATAAGTTGCACGTGAAATATGTTTTGTTAAAGATATTAATGAGCATAATGCAAGTTGATGTGTGACAACATTTCTGTTTTGCATGTACCCTATCTCTTAAACTGAACAATTTGCTCTTTCAGGCAAAAAGCCTTATAAATGTGAACTCTGTGGAAAAGAGCTGAATAGCAGTCTGGCTAAACATATGAAACGACACATGAATGATCGCCAGTTCCCCTGCACCATGTGTGACAAGAAATTTGTCTCTGGATTTGAACTGAAACATCATATGATCATACATAACACTTCTGACCACATTCCTTGCCACATCTGTGGCAGAAAATTTAGCCACACTAACATTCTACAGCGGCACATGTTGACCCACAGTGAGAATCGACCATTTCCCTGTCCTGACTGTGATAAGAGTTACAAATGTAAACAAGATCTGGACAGACACAGGTCAATTCACAAGGAAGTCTTTACAGCTACTTGTCACATCTGTGGGAAGCAGTTCTGCCAGGATCGCTATCTATATAGACATCTTAAACGCCACCAACAGTTAAAGGAAGAAGGAATAGACGAAACAGAACGACCAACTAAGATGAAGCCATTTTCTTGTGAAGTCTGTCATCAGAGATTTACCACTGCTCCAAATCTGAAGCAACACATGCATCTTCACTTCTCTACTGAGAAATTTGCTTGTTATTTATGCAGCAAAATGTTTACCCAGAAGCGATACCTTCAGCGTCACATTAGGAGACATAAGGAGAACCGCTTTGGCAAGGGTTCCACAGGGAATATGGATGACACCGATCTCCTTATGGGACATATGGTGGCTACCTTCAATGAGGAAAATGGTAAACGCAGTAGAGATCAGTTAATGAGTTCCTCAGTGTACAAGGAACCAGACCTGGACCGTAACTTAGAGGAGGGTGAAGTAAAGAACCAGAGTGGCCTCCCTGAAGAGAGCCGGCCTAGCGGTCAGACTTATTCACAAACTCAGGCCATTTCCTCCTCAAAGCCTGTCTTTCCATCCATTAACTCGGATTTTGCTGCCTATGATAATGAAGATGAGGAGTTAGATGGTTCTGAGGAGGAAGATGAGGAGGGGGAGGAAGAAGACTACATTCCTCCCAATTATTTAAATGTGCAGTCATCACATTTAGCAGTTACTCAACCCCACAGTGATGTTTTGTAAAAAGTAAACTAGATTTTGATTTTTGAAAGAGAGAAAAAAAAACCCAGTTCAATCTTCTCTGCAACTTTTTATGGTTTATTGAACATAAATGTTTTTGCATATATAGATACTTTTTTATAGTGATATATAATTAGAAAATTATATAAATATTGTTTTATATTAAATTTGCCTTAATAAATTGATGTTTATTTGTTATTGTACATAAGTGTAAGTAAGCTTTCAAATATTTATTTTTTACTTTCTGCTGTACATACATTTGAATCCAAATATTTGCACTTTAAATGAAAATTGTTCTGTAACAACATATGGTAAAATATACAGCTTGGCAAATTAACTATATAACTATTATTACTCCTTGTAAACAATGGGAATTTCCTTAACATGTATTTGTATTTTATTGACAAAATCATTTATGATTTCTCTTAATTGTGTTCATATTGAATGAGGATGGAATTGTGTAATTAAATCTAAGTAATAGCTACAAAATGTTTGTTTTAAAAGGCTTAAGGGTTTTATTTTTTAGCTATACAAGTTGCAGGACAGAAAAAAACTTGTAGTCTACTTGTTTGCCTATAAACAACTTTTCAAATACTAAACATATTATTAAAGCCTAATTTGAATCTTTGGTAAGAAAAAAAAGTGGATTCAAGATTGCAAATTAGGAGGGAATGGGGTGCAAACTTTTTTGGAAAAAAAAAAACTGAAAATAACTCACAATCACCCCTCCCCCCTTTTTTTAAGATTAAAAAAAAAGGGGGGGCATCCCCACCCCAATCTGCCACCATAAACAAGGAAAATATCACGCGACAGAGAAGTAGACTACACCAAGATACGTGTACAAGTTGTTGTTACATGAATATGAATGAATGACTCTAAGCTCTTATTGGCTGAAATGGCTTGATTTGGAGCCAAAGAGACAACAAACCAATCATACATGGATGGGGGAGGGGGGTAGTTTGCTTCAAGGAGAAATTCAGTGTAATTTTTTTTTTACGCACCACCTAGTATAAAATCAGAAATGTGTTTATTTTTGCGACGATGATATTTACTTTGTATCGCTGTAGGTTTTTATTGATAAGTGTGGATCCCCCTTAAATTAAAAAAAAAATAGTAAGAGCTTATAATTCTCAAAAATATGAGATTTCACCGTCAATTACTCCCATATCTTGTTCTACGCCAGCAGATTGTGCCTTTTCTTAGGTTGAAAGGTTCGCCACGTAAATGGTCAGTCTTTAAACATAAGGAAAAGCACCATCTGTTGGCATAGGACGACACATGGAAGTGATTGAAGGGGAAATCATAATCTTCAGAAATTACAAGCTCTCACTTTTTATTGGGGGGGGGGGGGGGTTCCACATGTCAGGTGCCTGTGAACTTAACAGCCGAATAACGGGTCCAGACAATCTCCGTTTTCGGAGGATAGACAAAATTCAACGTGGCCGTCAAATTAATACCATATATGGAAATTCACAATGGATTATGTGATAGCCCATATTCCGAATTCGAAGGACAAACTATCGATTGTATGATTGTATATCTAAATCTTTTTAGCTCACCTGAGCCAAAGGCTCAAGTGAGCTTTTCTGATCAAAATTTGCTCGTTGTTTGTCGTTGGCGTCGTCGTTGTTGTTGTCGTAAACTTTTTACATTTTCATGTTCTTCTCCAGAACTACCGGGCCAATTTCAACCAAACTTGGCACAGAGTATCCATGGGTGAAGGGGATTCAAATTTGTTCAAACGAAGGGCCACGCCTTCTTCCAAGGGGAAATAATTGCGAATTCATGAAAAATTTATGGCATCTTTCAAAAATCTTCTTCTCAAGAACCACTGTGTTAGAAAATATTAAACTTATGTGGAAGCATCCTCAGGTAGTGTAAATTCAAGTTTGTTCAAATAATGACCCCCCCCCCTGGGTAGGGTGGGGCCACAGTGAGCGATCAAAGTTTTACATAGGAATACATACGGAAAAGCTTTAAAAATCTTCATCTCAAGAACAGCAAAGTCTTGATTGGTCAAATTTATATGAGCATCCTCAGGTAGTGTTGACTCAAGTTTGTTCAAATCATGACCCACGGGGGGTAGGGCGGGGCCACAGTGGGCGATCAAAGTTTTACATAGGAAAATATATAGGGAAAATATTCAAAAATCTTCTCAAGAACAGCAAAGCTTTGATTGGTCATATTTATATGGAAGCATTCTCAGGTGGTGTAGACTCAAATTTGTTCAAATCTGGGGGAAGGGTAGGACTACAATGGACGATCTAAGTTTTACATAGGAGTATATAAGAAAAAAATTCAAAAATCTTCTCAAGAACATTAAAACTATGATTGGTCATATTTATATGGAGTCATCCGCAGGTGGTGTAGATTCAAATTTGATCAAATCATGACTCCCGGGGTAGGGTGGGGCCACAATGGACGATCAAAGTTTTACATAGGAATATATAGGAGAAATCTTAGAAAATCTTCTCAAGAACAGCAAAGCCATGATTGGTCATATTTATATGGAAGCATCCTCAGATAGTGTAGATTCAAGTTTGATCAAATCATGACCCTCCGGGGTAGGTATAGGGGCCACAATGAAAGTTTAAATTTGTAAGAAAAAAGGTCACAGTTCGTCAAAAAAAAAATATTTAATGTGTAAGCATCCTTAGTTAGTGTAGATTCAATTTTGTTCAAATCATACCCCCTCCCTTTTCGGGGTAGGTCGGGACTACTCATGCATTTAGGTATTGCAATACTAAACAGATTTTGTTTTTTCCTAGCGACAGTGCTCAGGTGAGCGATGTGGCCCCGGGCCTCTTGTACAATTTATTTTCAAAGTTGGCCCTTTTTTGCGCTCACTTATTCATTGCTTTAGTGAAAGCTTATATAGCAGTTTAGTAAGTGTAGATAAAATATTGTCCATCATAGCCTCCGGGGGTAGGGTTGGCCACAGTAGGGGGTAAAAGTTTTACATTGTAATGTCATACCGGTATAAAAGAAATTATCTTTATAAAGAAGATGGGCGTATTTGGCGTGTGATCTGTAGGAATCATATTATACGAATCATTCATAGTTTAAATGTCCAGTCAGATTTAGTTGGCTTACCACACCTAGCTATACAGATTACGAAAGCTACTCACATATGAAAATTTTACATTGTTGTAATCTTTTAAGTCTGCTTATCTTAATAGTTCTTAGTACCGCTCCACATTATAAGTAGCCGGTTAAAATGATAAGGTATAGTTAACAGCTGGTTAAATGCAAATTTAAAATAACAGTGGGTGATAAGAATTATTGCTTTCGCTGTAGGTGCAACACTAGCATAATTTAAAACAGCACTGCCATGATTACATATTAACATGGCCAAGTTTCCCCAAGCGAGGTAATGCACATTAAAAACTTTCAAATCATGGCCCCTGGTGGTAGAGGGGCAAATAGGGGATCTCCGTTTTAGATGGAAATAATATGCAATTTTTTTTAAAATCTTCTCAAGAACAATTGGGCCATTATTAGTTAAATTAATGAATATAAGCATCCTCAGATAGTGTAGATTACCAATTGTGCAAATCATAGGCCCAGTAGAAGGGTAGGCCCCAGTAGGGGATCAGAGTTTTACATAGAGATAAATAGAAAAATTTCTCAAGGCAGCAATGTCATGATAGTCATATTTATATGCAAGCATCAACAGGTAGTGCACAGGCGCGGATACAGGATTTTTTCCGGGGGGGGGGGGGGGGGGTCCACCCCAATCAAAAAAAAAATCCAACCCAAAAATTTTTTGACATGCAAAAGAAAAAAAAATTCCCTTCACAAACGAATTAAACCCAAAAAAATTCTCAATTTCTTGACAAGCAAAAAAAAATAAATAAATAGATAAACAAATAAATAATTAAATTAAAAAAACAAAATCCATTTCCCAAACATGAAAAACACCTATTTCGTGGTGGTGATGGTGGGATCCACGTTTTCTAAGGGGGGGGGGGGCAAAGTCATTTTTTATTTGCTTCAGTATATACCTTTAAAAACTGCAAATTCCAGGGGGGGGGGGGGCTCTAGATCCGCGCATGGTGCAGTTTCAATATTTTAAAATCACAGGTCCAACAGTGGACCACAATTGGGGATCAATGTTTTACATGGATTTATAAAGGGAAAAAACTTTTTAAATTTTCTCCTCAAGAACAACAATATATTTTATACAAGCATCATCAGGTAAGGCGGATTAAATTTGCTCAAATCATAAACTTACGATTAGAATGTTTAAAACAATTAGCTAAATAAAAGAATGTAAGTATCACAAGTTTGTAAGTGTAATACATGTTATTGTACTTTGTATGTAATTGATATATATTGTACTGTAATTATATATTACTTATGGGATGTACGTGTCATATTGTAATTTTTGAATTTACCGGGTGGTAGTAAATTGTCATATTGTAATTTTTGTATTTACTACCACCCGGTAAATTCAAAAATTACAATATGACATAGATCCCACAAAATAAAGAACTGAAACTGAAACTAAACCTGCAGGAAGAGTGGGGTCACAATAGACTATGAAATTTCTACATGCAAATATAATAGGGAAAAATCTTTAAAGAAAAGCAGGGTCATTATTATACAATTGATGCTGTTTTTTTTTCAGTCAATACGATGATTTAGCCACCTGAGGAGTACAATATTCACTGAGCCCGAAGGCCGTGGTGAATATTATACTTCGAAGGTGGCTAAATCATCGTATTGACTGAAAAAAAAAATATTTTTTTATTATATGATTCAATGATTAAATGATACGAACTCAATAAGCAGATGAAATATGAAGATAACGAACAGTATTCAATCTCGAAAGTCCAATGAACGATATAAATTTGAAGCAGAGCAAATACAGACCTCAAAATTTAGAGGTGGGTCAGGTGCCATGGAGGAGTGAGCATCCCCTGCCGACCAGTGCATGTCATCTTACTTGTTTACATTTGCTGAGGTCTTAGCCAAATGTTATGAGAGAAGCAGGGTTAAATAAACATTACCAGTCGTATTAATTTGGAATTTTTATAACCTACTAACTTAAGTTGCTATGAAAAAACAAATAATGTCAGGCTCCAAGTCTTTTAATAATATAGGATAGATTTTGAAAGGGATGGGGATTGGGGGCATTTTCAGGGGAAAAGTGGTTTGTACATTTATGTACAAATGCAGCATCGACAATTTTTCAGGTAGCTCAGCTTACTAAATTGACAGTAGTGTATTTAGTCACATTTTTTCTTATCAAAACATTTACAGTAATAAATAATTTTCTTCGTAAGTTCTTTCCTAATTTTGGGCAACCAAGTTTTGCATTCGGACGAATCAGTTTGCGATCACTTGCCCAAAGGGCAAGTGAATTTGAAAGTTAATGTCTATCTCTGCTCTTTTTATAATATAGGATAGATTTTGAAAGGGGTGGGGGTATTTTCAGGGAAAATGACAGCTGAAAAAATCTTTGATGAGCCACCAGGAAAAGAGAATTATTTCTGGGGGGTTGAGGTGAGGTAATAGTGGGGGATTAAGGTCCATTAGTGGGGGACCAGCCTTTCAATTTAGTCTAAATTAAAAGTAAAAATTTACATTCAGAAAAAAATTGTTTGTGTGGGGGAGCCCCCCCCCCCCCCCGCTAAATTATTTCCTAATGTTATATTCACCTGTACGAAAGCCTATTATGTTCAAACTACGGTAAAAAAAAATTTAAAAGGCGTTATAACGCCTTTTGAAAAGGCGTTATAACGCGGAAAAAGGCGTAATAACGCATATAAGATCGTAATTACGCCTTTCCAAAAGTCGTTATTATGCCTTTTGAAGAGCCATTATTATGTCTTTGACAGGTTCGTGCTTTTGAAGGGGGGGGGGGGGCAGCATCCCATAAAATTGACTAGGAAACAAAAAAAAAAAAAAAAAAAAAACAAGAAACAACCCCCCCCCCCCCGAAAAAAAAATAAACTGCCTAAACTTGAGGGGAATCTTTTTCTTACTTTTCGGTAAAACTTTTTTTTAAATGCAATGACTTGCCCGTGTTTAACCATACTGACAAAAATGTGAAGGGACCAAGCAATCAATAAATGATTTTTATACTTAAACTATAGCAAGACTATTCTCCCAAAAAGTGCCCCCCCCCCCTCGCATTCGTAATACCGGCCTGTTTGAAAAGAAGTTATATCCAAAAATGGAAAGGCGTTATTTTAAAATAATAAATATATGAAACATGAACCAAAGCCATCTTTATTTATGCAATATTTAGATTATAGTTTTAATATTATAAATTATATTATGAATTATAGTATTTTCTATATTCCTGCACATCTCGCAGACAGCTGATTGCATGCGTATTGGACTTTTGCGAGAAGCGCTGACTTTTACAGTCGACGGATTACTTTTACACTAGGACAACCTACGGGAACTCTTTTGCGGTATAAGTATTTAGCTGAACAATTAATTAAAAGGTAATAATGGGCAGTTTCAAGGCACATATAACGTTGTCTAGGAAGGGAACTGCAACCACCCTATCCTCAAACCTCTCCCTTTCCAACTTAACCAAGTTCTGTCAAGTTTTCCTTTCGAAATGTTTTTTTCCTTCCTTATTTAATTTCTTCAGCAAATGAGATTAAAAGGAGATACTACCCCTCACGAATAGCATATTTTAAGTTATGTTTTTCTGCCTCCTATCATCTCTTGTGTTGATTGTACACCTATAAACCATGTAAGTGTCCCTAACACCATACCTTTAACCACTATTAATGTTTTTTTATCTATTATCAATTCCGTACCTCCGTACATAACACAAGTTTAAATGTCAAAGTCAGCTGTCGACTGTAAAAGTCAGTGCTTCTCGCAAAAGTCCATTAAGAGAAGTCAACACTCTCCTTTTGAAAATCCAGGATATAGGCAGAGCCAGCTTTGGGCTTTGCTAGCCACGTATTAAAAATTCATGTCAAATTTGAAATATTTTTCTCTCCTCTTGGAAAAAACAGGCAAAGTATTTGCATAGGTATAATGAGCAAGTAGAAGTGTCTGGCATCAGAGAAGGACTAAATTGGTTTAACACTGAAAATATTTTACACATTTAAAATCTTTTTTCCTGGAAATCTAATTATAATCAGCCCCCAGGGTGTGCTAAGTAAGTCACGTATTGAAAAATAAGAGGTGTAATAACGCCTTTTGGAAAGGCGTAATAATGCCTTTTGGAAAGGTGTAATAACGCCTTTTAGAGAGGCGTCATAATGCCTTTTTAAAAGGTGTAATAACGCCTTTTGGAAAGGCGTAATAACGCTTTTTGGAAAGGCGTAATAACGCCTTTTCAAAAGGCGTAATAACGCCTTTTCAAAAGGCGTTATTTCGCCTTTTTTCGCGTTATAACGCCTTTTAAATTTTTTTTTACCGTAGTTTGATCCTAATAGGCTTTCGTACACCTGAGTGGAAGCCGTTAGCAAGTAAAATAGCTTTCCAAAACTATTTGTGTCAATTTGGAATATCCCGATCTACATGTATTTTTAGAAAATAAATCCTTATATAGGAAGTAAGAAAATATCTTCTTAAGTACAATAGGGTCATAATTAGCCATATCAACATGCAAGCATCTCATTTAGTGCATAAAATTGCTCAAATCACGGTCCACTGGGGTAGGTACGTGGGGCCACAATACGGATTTTATATACAGTGTATGTACATGTAGGAAAAGGTCTTCTTAAAAACAAGGCCATGATTAATTTACAAGCATCTTGATGTAGTGTAGATTCATTTTGTTTTCAAGTCATGGGCTCAGCGGCTATGTTGGGGCAAAAATAGGGACTCAAAGTTTTAAATGGGAATAAACTGGAAGTTAAAGAAATCTTTTCAATGACCCCACTTAGTCATATTAATGTGCAAATATTTCCCAGTCGTGTCACTGTGGATTCATTTTTAGCTCACCTGAGCCGAAGGCTCAAGTGAGCTTTTCTGATCACTTTTTGTCCGTCGTCCGTCTGTCTGTCTGTCCGTCCGTCTGTAAACTTTTCACATTTTCGACTTCTTCTCCAGAACCGCTGGGCCAATTTCAACCAAACTTGCCACAAAGCATCCTTGGGTAAAGGGAATTCAAGTTTGTTCAAATGAAGGGCCACACCCTCTGTCAAGGGGAGATAATTAAGAATTAGTGAAAATTTGGTGGTATCTTTTAAAAATCTTCTTCTCAAGAACCACTAGGCTGTAAAAGTTGAAACTTACGTGAGACCTTCATTACATAGTGTAGATTCAAATTTGTTCAAATCATGACCCCCTGGGGTAGGATGGGGCCACAATGGGGGATCAAAGTTTTACATAGGAATATATAGGAATAAATCTTTAAAAATCTTCTCCTCAAGAACAACTAAGCCACAATTAATCATATTGATATGGAATCATCCTCAGGTAGTGTAGATTCAAGTTTGTTCAAATCATGACCCCCAGGGGTAGGGTGGGGCCACAAGGGGGGATCAAAGTTTTACATAGGAATGTATAGAAAAAAATCTTTAAAAATCTTTTTCTCAAGAACAACAAAGCCACAATTAGGCATATTGATATGGAATCATCTTCAGGTAGTGCAGATTCAAGTTTGTTCAAATCATGACCCCCAGGGGTAGGGTGGGGCCACAATGAGGAATCAAAGTTTTACATAGGAATATATAGAACAATATCTTTAAAAATCTTCATCTCAAGAACAACAAAGCCACAATTAGTCATATTGATATGGAATCATCCTCAGGTAGTGTAGATTCAAGTTTGTTCAAATCATGACCCCCAGGGGTAGGGTGGGGCCACAAGGGGGGATCAAAGTTTTACATAGGAATGTATAGAAAAAAATCTTTAAAAATCTTTTTCTCAAGAACAACAAAGCCACAATTAGACATATTGATATGGAATCATCTTCAGGTAGTGCAGATTCAAGTTTGTTCAAATCATGACCCCCAGGGGTAGGGTGGGGCCACAATGAGGAATCAAAGTTTTACATAGGAATATATAGAACAATATCTTTAAAAATCTTCTTCTCAAGAACAAAGCCACAATTAGTCATATTGATATGGAATCATCCTCAGGTAGTGCAGATTTAAGTTTGTTCAAATCATGACCCCTGGGGGTAGGATGGGGCCACAATGGGGGATCATAGTTTTACATAGAAATATGTAGGAAAAATCTTGAAATTGTTTTTCTCATAAACAACAAAGCCACAATTAGTCATAATTTATATGGAAGCATCCTCAGGTAGTGTAGATTCAAGTTTGTACAAAATCATGACCCCCAAGCGGGAGGGGGGGGCACAATGGGGGATCAAAATTTTACATAGGAATTTATAGAAAAAAAATCTTTAAAAATCTTTCTCTCAAGAACAACAAAGCCACAATTCGTCATATTGATATGGAATCATTCTCAGGTAGTGTAGATTAAAGTTTGTACAAATCATGACCCCCAGGGGTAGGGTGGGACCACAATGAGCGATCAAAGTTTTACATAGGAATATACAGAAAAAAAACTTGAAAAATCTTCTTCTCAAGAACAGCAATTTCACAATTAGTCATATTGATGTGGGGTAGGGTGGGGCCACAATGTGGGATCAAATTTTTACATAGAAATATATAGGAAAAATCTTTTCATCAACAGAAAAGCCATGTTTAGTCATATTGATAAGGAAGCATCCTCAGGTAGAGTAGATTCAAGTTTGTTCAAATGATGGGGGGGGGGGAGGGTCCACAATGGGGGATCAAAATTTTAACAAGGGAATACATGTATATAGGAAAAAAATCTTTAAAAATCTGCTGCTCAAGAACAGCAAAGCCATTTGTTATATTGATATGGAAGCATCCTCAGGTAGTTCATAATCCAAGCCCCCCCCCCCCCTTTAAACTTTTCAATACTGAAGTGATTTGTGCTTTTTCCTAGCCAATATGCTCAGGTGAGCGATGTGGCCCATGGGCCTCTTGTTTTAATTTTTGAACCGTGGGGTAAGGGTGAGACTGGAATGGAGGATCATATTTTACATAATGCAGGTGTACATGCAGGACAAAAATCTCCCCCGGAGCAGCAAGGCGATGTTAGTAATATTGATACTTTTAAAAGAATCCCCGTGCTGTGTGTGATTCAAATTTAGTCAAGTGATGACCTTTTCAAGCTGTGGTTGTAACACAATGTTTGGCCAAAATCTAAGATTGGACTAATTCAGGAGAAAATCTTTTTAGAATCTTCAGATGAAAAACAGTAGGACTAAGGTCAGAGTTATTAAATTTCTATGTAAACGTAATGAAAAATGACCCTGGACCCCTCTAGGAAACACGGACCCCTCGAAAAAAAGGTAAGGAGAATCTGACATGTGCCCCCCCCCCTCCCGAAAAAAAAAACTGGGTTTGCCTCTGGGTGAGCATTGTGGCCCATGGACCCCATACTTTTTGATGTTCTTTTTTAAATGTAATAGGAACACTAAATATATATAGGGAGTTTTTTGAGTTAATTCGATGATTTAACCACCTCCGAAGTACAACCCTTCGGGCTTGGTGAATATTATACTCCTCAGATTTTCATCTTTGTTATCTTTAAAAACCCCTGGTAATTTTTTTTGTTTTTTTGTTTTTGTTTTTTGTTTTGTTTTTTTTTTTTAAACAAAATTCTGATGGCACTATGATTTTAGATTCAGAATACAGATAAAACCAGTTGTATAAATTTTGAATATCTTGATCTACGTTTGGTCTGATGTGCAAAAATTGTTATATTCACCTGGAAGTCGGGTGCATGCAAAATAATTTTCACAATCGTTTTAATTTAGAAATTTGATTTGATATAGAAAAAAAAGGAATTGTAATGTTCACCTGGAAGATCGCGTGCAGGTAAACATAACTGTTCAAACTAATGTATCAATCTGAAAGTTCTCAGTCTATTTTTGGTCCAATGTTGAAAAAATAAATTTTGTGCTCACCCAGAAAGTCTCGTGCAGGTGAATTTAACTCGGTACAATTTCTACAATGTTAGATTTCGGCCAACCAGAGAGCTAGGAATAAATTCAATCATTTAATGACATGTTTTATTTTCTTCGGAACTAGTAGATATATACAGCAAAAATGCAAATGTAATCGACATTCTGTTACAGTCGGATTAACTCTTCCTTCTGAAAAAAGTTTTTTCCTGACCTTTTTTTTTTTTTTTTTTGGTTAATTTACAATAATCTGCAACTAGTGTCATAAGTATTTTTTTCAAGGCATATTAGTTTGATTCGTAATTTCGCACGTGTTTACGGTCATTAACGATCTTTTTCTGATGATTATAAATACGATAAAATTCAGTATGCCTCCAATATTAGAAAACGTTGTGACAAAGTGGAAAACAGCCGTCGGTACTCCATCGGGATTAACAAAGGTCCAGAGTCCGTATACTGCCATGGCCCACCACTGTATGATGAATGCTAGGACAAACAGCGACATCGAACGCGCTGCATTGTGATTGGCTGTCAAAGTTTTCGTCTGCGTGCCGATTCTTCTGCGCAAGCGCCTTGATTCTGTTGTGAGTTTCTGGAATATGAGGATGTAGAGAGTGGTGTTCAACAGAAGAATGAAACACAGAGGAACGGTGGTGAAGAAAAAGTTAGCTGTATTCCCAGTCACTCCGTCAAAGTAACAGCTGAAAAAATAATAATAAACATGGTCAGTTCCCAGTCACTCCGTCAAAGTAACAGCTGAAAAAAAATAATAAGCACAGTGAAAAGGTCAGTCCTTCAATCCAAAAATAGAGGAAGAAATCCCAATGTACTGACGTCATCACATTTTCAATTGCCAATGAGTTCATGACTAATTATAATTAGTCATGTACTCATGGGCAATTGAAAATTGTAAATAAGTGAAAGACAATAGCTAGGAATATTTACGAACCTTCACCTTCAAACTAGGTTTGATTAATGGAGTATTAATTTCCCCCCAAACTTTCTACTAAGCTATCCCTCGAGTTCAACTAATGTATTGACAGCCTCCGGCAACTTAAGGAATTTCTATATACCATTTTTTGCGTATTGACAAAACAATATCGTATAAAAGTGCAAAAATATTGAGTTTATCCATTTGCTTTTCAACAATGCGTACAGCTTTCAAAGACAAGAAAGTATTGTTGATAAGAAATCATTATTGCTTACTTATGTAAATAAAGTATTCAAAATATTTATCTTGGCTTCATAAGAATACTTAAATTGAATACACTAAAGATTTCGTATCATATTCTAGGATTCTATGTGCATTTCATCATTATTCGTATTTTTTGTTAATGCATAGCACGTGCAGAATCTATTGGGAGGTCACACTGGATTAGTCTTCACCCATGATCCTTTGCGCTACGTCCCTGATAACAAAGCGCTAGGAATCATGGGACAAGACCAAAGAATTGAGGTATAGTTCCCCTTGACTGTGTTTTAGTGACAATGGAATAAAGGACGAGTGCACTTAAGCAATGCTGAATGGGTACTTTTTCAGTGTCGTATTACTTTAGAACATATTTATTTACCAAATTGTTCTCTTTTGGTAAAAGTTTAACACAAGTGGATATTTCTAATTAAAATCACGTTAAAACATCACCTAAATCAGCATGAATATGAAATAAATGAAGATTTTTTGAATACTTTTAGATACCCCAAATCCGGAAAAGTAGTACCGTACCTATTTTGAATTTCGTTTATTTAAATCAAGGGGAGGAGACATTTAAATCGGACACTTGAACAATCTGATGGTGGATCATTGACGGGCGCGTTTGCCGAATGATACTTCTTGCGCTATTTTGCCTGAGAAAAAAATCGAATGAAGCTGTATAGATGCCTGTAGTCATAGTGATCAAACTAAGAAATTTGCACGCTTGCATTTGAAATAATACAATAAGTATTAACATTAGTTCCTTTAAATTTTAAAATGAAAAAAGTGTATTTAGGTAGCTTTCAATACCGGTACCATTGTCTTGCTTGAATGTTAAAAATGTTCGACACTTTTATGTATGATGACATTTTAACGACACTGAACTCTCCTACCCCCCCCCCCCCCCCCGTGTTCCTAAAACCAAATACATACAAACTTCTCTATATGCAGCACGACTTCGATATATTGATACAAAACGTGGCTATCTTTTACAGTGAGAACCTTTGAGGAATGTTTACCTGGGTAGAACTCGCGTGACTACCGGTATTTTAAATAATTTATTCCATCGGTGGGTTCAACATAGGTCATACAGGTGAATAGCTCTCGCTTGCTATAGGAAAAACTTTGAACTTTTCATACATTTTTAATATTTTAAGTACAAGCCTAATCTTGTACAAATTTCCTACTTTCACACAAGTTTTATAAATGTATAATGCGTTTTTTTTTTGTCATTCGCACAAGTTTGTACAACGTTAGGCTGACAGTAAACAAAAGCTTTGAAATGAATAATTTACGTTCCGGGTAACTTAGCGTTTCGGCCGGAACGCTAAATACCTATAATATTGGTTCCGGGCTATAATAAACGTTCCGGCCCGCGTAAGTTTGGTTCCGGCCATAATAAACGTTCCGGGCATCCAAGCACCCTTTTAAAAACTTTATATATAATTAATATTTACAAATAATTTGGGGTTTTTTTCTTTCTTTTAACGGGTTGTACGATGCAGCAGGATTTTAAACGTATATCGCTTTAGAAGAAGCCCCAATATAGGGTCTTAATACATGTACATGTACCAATACTATAATCCATTCCATGGAATTATATGTAATTATGTTGTTTCTTTGTAAACAAAAGAACGCGAAGGTGTGAAACTTGTTTACATTGACCTACCCAATCATGTTGTTTTATGACACCCTTCCATCCATACAATATGAGGTCATGCGAATCGCTGTGTCATTTCCGAAATTTTAAATGAGTTTTCGGCAAAGGGCAGCATGATCAGTTGGTAATGCTAATAGATGAATTATATTTACGATTAAAAAAATTATTGGATAATATTTTAATATCTTTATATATATTTTTTCAAACACCCATTGCGTTTTTGTAAAGCCAAGTATATAATTAAATCACAATACATGAATGAACATAATAGGAGATGTGTGGGCGAAGGACCTGCAAAAGTGTGAATAGACATTAATTTCAGCGGAAAAATTATAAAGCATTTAATGTGAAGAAAAACAAATTCCTGTTATAATTCAATAAAAAAAAAATGTGGATTTTTTTTTTCTCGGTTAAAATTTATTTTTTTAAACAATCAATGTAATGCCAGCAAAATATGACGAACTTTAAAATTTCTAAGTTCCCGACTCTAGCAAAGGTTTCGACGACACAGCAAAAACTATTGAATAAAACTCAACTCATTTTTATTTATACAGCTAAGTGCAGGTATCAGCATTGGTAATAATAACCCTGAAGAGGAAATGTAATACAGATACAGATTTGTATTTTACAATCCTGAGAAATGAATAGTATTGTTAAGTCTGCGCAAAATCCTACCCCCTCCCCCCGCAGGGGGCAGAAAACTTAGCCCGACTGGCTAACGGAAGAGGCATAGATATAATTATATTTTACTTAACAATTTGTTGAATGTCCATATGTATTTTAATTTCCGCTTAAATGTCACATTTTTCACTATAAAACGTCCATTTTCCCCCGCTAAAATGTCAAACGCCGAGATTTATATACCATGTATTCAGAACTGTTTTGTCACCTACCTCAATTTTCAAAAGGCATATCTGAATGATATATATAAATAAACGAAGTTTCAAAACAATAATTATTTGGAAAAAAAGAGACTACTCTGTAATTCTGTTAAAACATGTTTTCCGCTATAGAATGCAGTGGAAAATGGAAAATATCCCCCTCCCCCCGTGAAACGAAAAATGTGGCGCGTAGTTTTCGTCAGTTTAAAACTGCATAGCTACATTTCAAGTTAGTCGAATTAGGTTTTCATCTTATAATCTTGATTATGAGACAGGACGACATAATAAAACTTAGGGAGAGTGAAATGTGTAGAATGTGTTTAAATGAACATGGTGGATCTAGAAATATTTCAAAAGGGGGGGGGGGGGGGGTTGACGACCTGCATTTTGAAAAGCTTCTTTAAAAATATGTCAAGAAGTATTACTGACAGAAGTCGTTTAATACAAATTTGTACAATTATTAAGTGCTCACAACGTCCATGATCTCTGTAACTTTGGGACATATATCCATTATGCTTTTAAGTTGAGAGAAAGTTTTTTCGTATATGATATGGTAATTCTCCATGAAATCATGATACAATGTATATGACGATTGTGTAATCTATAAAAACTACCATACAATGCCATAATGTATTACATGTATTTGGTATTGTTTGTTATTGTTGAAATGCGATAAGATATATGTCTAAAGCAATTAATAAATAATAATAAACTTTTTAAAAGACTTAAAATTGAAAGATTATGTGTCAAAGACAGGGTTACATGCTCACATTAAATACTGGAATTGTTTTAGATTAATAGTTAAAAAAAAGTTCAAACGCTTTAACGTAAACACATTAGGTAAAGTGAGAAGTAATAAAAAACAAAATGCGTTTGTGAAACACCGATGCTCCCGTACGGCAGTCTTTTGTGAAGAGTAAAGTTTCTAAAGTGCAAGTTAAACTCTAAGGTCAAGGTCAAGAGATCAAAATGTTGGTTTCCAAAAAAGGACTTGTATCAATGAAAATACCTGTGAAATATGAAAGCCCCAAAACCAACCGTTCAAAAGTCATATATGGCTAAGGTTAGAGTTTTTAAAAAGTGGGTCAAACTCAAAGGCCGGGTACAGATACAGATCAAAATCAATGATACCCAGGGAAAGGACCCGTCACATGAAATATACATGTGAAATATAAAAGCCCTAGCATCAAATGTCAAAAGTTATGGCCAAGGTTAAAGTTAATTTTTTTCAATAGTTCAACCCCAAGGTGAAGGTCAAAATTGTTGGTATTCTAGAGAAAGTCTTGTCACAAGAAATACACCTTCAGCGGGTAATCGTGTTTTTTTAACAAATGTTTCTAGACGAATCAATTTCAACTAATTTACATGAAAGTATAATATCAGAAATTGTAACCGGGAACATTATTTATGGTTCCGGGCTACTTTATCTTCGTAATAAAGTGGAAAAGAAACAACCTAGTGACAAAAATATTTGAAAATACTCTCAGCAGTTGTAACCCGGAACGTTAATTATGACCATAATTTTAGTTCCGGGCTACTTTATCTTTGTAATAAAGTGGAAAAGAAACAACCTAGTAACAAAAATATTTGAAAATACTCTCAGCAATTGTAACCCGGAACGTTAATTATGACCATAATTTTGGTTCCGGGCTACTTTATCTTTGTAATAAAGTGGAAAAGAAACAACCTAGTGACAAAAATATTTGAAAATACTCTCAGCAGTTGTAACCCGGAACGTTAATTATGACCATAATTTTGGTTCCGGGCTACTTTATCTTTGTAATAAAGTGGAAAAGAAACAACCTAGTAACAAAAATATTTGAAAATACTCTCAGCAATTGTAACCCGGAACGTTAATTATGACCATAATTTTAGTTCCGGGCTACTTTATCTTTGTAATAAAGTGGAAAAGAAACAATCTAGTAACAAAAATATTTGAAAATACTCTCAGCAATTGTAACCCGGAACGTTAATTATGACCATAATTTTAGTTCCGGGCTACTTTATCTTTGTAATAAAGTGAAAAAGAAACAACCTAGTAACAAAAATATTTGAAAATATTCTCAGCAATTGTAACCCGGAACGTTAATTATGACCATAATTTTGGTTCCGGGCTACTTTATCTTCGTAATAAAGTGGAAAAGAAACAACCTAGTGACAAAAATATTTGAAAATACTCTCAGCAATTGTAACCCGGAACGTTAATTATGACCATAATTTTGGTTCCGGACTACTTTAACTTCGTAATAAAGTGAAAAAGAAACAACCTAGTAACAAAAATATTTGAAAATACTCTCAGCAATTGTAACCCGGAACGTTAATTATGACCATAATTTTAGTTCCGGGCTACTTTATCTTTGTAATAAAGTGGAAAAGAAACAGCCTAGTAACAAAAATATTTGAAAATACTCTCAGCAATTGTAACCCGGAACGTTAATTATGACCATAATTTTGGTTCCGGGCTACTTTATCTTTGTAATAAAGTGGAAAAGAAACAACCTAGTAACAAAACTATTTGAAAATACTCTCAGCAATTGTAACCCGGAACATTAATTATGACCATAATTTTAGTTCCGGGCTACTTTATCTTTGTAATAAAGTGGAAGAGAAACAGCCTAATAACAAAAGATGTTTGAAAATACACGGCAATTGTAACCCAGAACGTTAATTATGACTATAATTTTGGCACAGGCACTTGGGGTATGAACCCCCTTTTTCCATTTTTTTTTTCTTTTTAAATCTGGGGTCGAGTCACCTTTTACCTATTTTTGTATTCTAATATGCAATTTATGTTATCAATAATGTAACTCGTTTGTCTCTATATGCTGTTTTTAAATATACCGTTTTCGACTGATACATAAAAATATGTATCCGTCGAAAACGACCCCAGATTTAAAAAGAAAAAAAAATGGAAAAGGGGGGGGGGGGGGGAGTCCATACTCCAAGTGCCTTTGAATTTTGGTTCCGGGCTACTTTATCTTCGTAATAAAGTAAAAAAAAAAAAAACAGCCTAGTAACAAAAGATGTTTGAAAATACACAGCAATTGTAAACTGGAACGTTAATTATGACCATAATTTTGGTTCCGGGCTACTTTATCTTTTATTTGTAATAAAGTGGAAAAGAAACAACCTAGTAACAAAAATATTTGAAAATACTCTCAGCAATTGTTACCCGAAACGTTAATTATGACCATAATTTTGGTTCCGGACTACTTTAACTTCGTAATAAAGTGGAAAAGAAACAACCTAGTAACAATGATATTTGAAAATACTCTCAGCAATTGTAACCCGGAACGTTAATTATGACCATAATTTTAGTTCCGGTCTACTTTATCTTTGTAATAAAGTGAAAAAGAAACAGCCTAGTAACAAAAGATGTTTGAAAATACACAGCAATTGTAACCCGAAACGTTATCTAATTTTTATTCGTATTAAATTAATTAATTTTCCTTCGTATGCGTAATAAAGTGGAAAAGAAACAACCTAGTACATGTAACAAATATGTTTGAAAATACTCTCCGTGGGTAGGACTTGCATCGAAGTTACAAAAAAGTGCATTTCAAGGCCTTTAAAACATAAAAAAAAATCATTTAAAATTTTCTAAAACCTCGATTTAACTAAAATATTTGTCAAGAGCTAATTCAGTTTACCGCACTGCTTTTTTCACAATCAACATTGCTGGTCTTTACTTTTCATATTTCAACCTTGTTTTTTTTTTTCTTCCTACGGTCTTTAAAAACAGCAACAACATAATTTTCATTAATTACTTGTGTTTGTTTATTCTAAGGGAATAAACCATATCGGTATGTTTTCATGTTTGTTTCATTGCAGAATAAACCACATATTCATGAAATATCCATTGTTAATTTATCACAAAAACTATATAACTATCTTCATCAGTGAATTATATTTTTTATGTTTGTTTATTTCTAATGGAATATAAATCATATTTTCATGCCAAGTGATAATATCTATGAGGAATGGAAGCCATGTATTCGAGGCTCAACATTGTGGAATTTGCAACACTTGTAATATCATTTAAACAGAGAATGCATCTCTCAGTCGTATACATATACCATTTTGTATTTAATTCTTTACTTTATCAGATTATAAAATTAAAATCTCCTGATCAAATTTATCTTTGACATTGTGCTTCTTTTTAGGCTTTTGTAATCTCAGTCTAGTTTATCTTCTATCCTCTTTACCCGGGTCTGCGTTTATTTATCGAGAAATTCACACCTGACATGCACTAAATAAACAAAGGGACTTAATTTGTATGCATTAGATAAACAAAGCCTTTCATGCGACCAAATTTTATTCGGTGTATATGTATCAGAAAGCATATTTTACGATCTTTACTTGGGCTATTTATTCATCAGTTGTTCATTTATTTTTAAAAATGGCTGTACAAAAAGGGCATGACGCCTTATAAAAAGAACATTGCGCCACATGAAAATGGCATACCGCTACGCCATGCTTAATCCTCAAGGTAAAAACTACTTCTATGGTTCAGTGTTGAATGAAAACTGGCACATGTAGCAGATAATAATTGAGAGATACCGCGATTCGAAGATTGCAGCCTTGGCCGGAACCAAACTTACAGTAAAATCCGGAACCAATATTATGATTTTAAGGTTCCGGCCGGAACGCGAAGTATCCGGAACGTAAATTATGCGACACCGTCCTCGATTTACTATAGAAAATCACGAATGTCGGCTGACCCCTACCACATTGCATGGCTTTGTTCTTTGTATATTCCTGAATACCAGCGATAAAATTTGTTGAATCTTATGGTTTAGATATCAATTAATGATTTGAGATGAAAAATTGTGCTTAATTTGATTCTTCATTTTTTCACATTTTTTTCGGGGCCCATAAGTGCACTCGTTCTTTACGATTCGCTTTCTATTCTAATTATGAGTTTTTTTTATATCAAGAATGAACATGTATAAAAGGCTAGAATTTAAAACTATAAAAGTGTGGCAACAGATGGATTCGAACCATAAGTATCCACAGTGTTAATACTTAGCTGTTTATATACCAATCGATCTATTCTGACTATGAAAATAATTGTTACAAGTGTGAACCGGGTTGTCCAAATCAGGTTTCCATATTTATGTTCCCCAAACGAAGTTTGGGAACATATTGTTTTTACTCTGTTTCTTATTATTATTAAGGTCTTCCGACTTCCTTCGGAAGACCTTATTGTTTTCCGTCTGTTTTTAAGGTCTTCCGACTTCCTTCGGAAGACCTTATTGTTTTCCGTCTGTTTTCTATTATTATTATTATTATTATTCTTTTTTTCATAGTTATGGCGATATCTCAGCTGTCAGTGAGCAGATTTCAGAGATTTTTTCGCGGAAGATGCATCATGTAAATATCTCCAGACGTGTTTTTCATTTTTTCAAAATTCACTTCCGTTCGCGATTTTTGGGGAAATTTGTATTTTTTAAATGGCATTTTGTCCAGAATTTTTCTCGACAACGGCTAAAGATATGAAATTGAAACTCAATGAATAAATAGAACATCAAATTCCAATATGGGGAACGACCTTTATTTTTCGTCGTCGCCACTTCCGGTCGCAAACGGAAGTGAATTCAAAAAGTCCAATTTTTCAACTTTTTTGTTTTTCAATATTTTTCTTTAGGATTTACAGGGTTTATAGAGTGTTTTACAAAAATCCTAAATATGTATTCAATATTTTGATGCGTGCATTTATTGCAAAGATATGACCGATCCAAACTTTGTCCCACTGTCTGGGGTTCGAATCCTGCTGGAGGTAGTTAATTTTTTTTCTTTGTTTTTCTCTTTTCTTCAGTTGCTAATGACTTCTCTCTCTTTAAAAACATGTATGGTAGTTTTTGCTGATTTTTAAAAGCTTTTTTGTCAGAGATTCTGTAGAAAACCTTCCGACATATACTGAATATCTTTGCATCTATAATATGTCCTTCTAAAACTATTTTAAGGATTTCATTCTTGTCCCCAAAGCTTGACCCATTCAAAAGTTGTCACCCCTTTTGCAATAAAACCTTGTTATCGCTACTCCTCCGAAACCGTAAAACGTAGAGATTCCAAGCCTTCAGCAGTGTCTTCGACTCATTTAATACTCTCTTCATTCTATCATTGCAAAAGCATTCTTTGGTCCCTTGTATGAGTTACTGCCCCTGAAAGTTTATGCTGCTTACATTTAATGAGCTTTTTTTAAAACGGTGTATCCTAGAGACATGGGACCAACTGCATCGGCATGTTTGACTTTGACCTTGAAATATAGGTCAAGGTCAAAGTCATTTAAAAACATAAGAAATTCCTTATATATTTGTAAAATATAGCAATTCATCAAATGACCTTGAACTTTGACCTTGACCTTTGGCCTTGACATTGGGTCAAATGAAAAGTAAGGACATGCATCCAGCTCCAGTATCAGGTAAAAACATAGAAAGTAAAGATTTCCTTGTTTTGTTTTGTTTGTTTGTTTTTTTTTTTTTTTTTTTTTTTTTTTTTTTTTTGGAAATGACCTTGACCTTTGATCTTGACCCAAAGGTCACAATCAGGCTTAAAGATGTGAAAGTAGTTACAATTCTTAGTTTATGAGAGGCATAAAATAAATAATTCATCCCCCCCCCCCTTCTTAAAAAAAATCACATCAACAACAACGTAGAATATTTCTGTAAAATTCAAACCAGACCTCGGATCGACAACATATTTGGTACATATGTAGCATAGACCTCAGAGAAACTTTCTTGAGAGTTTTACGGTGAGTCTTATAAGTTTATAGAAGTCATGAAGTTTCACGGCAAGAACTACATGTTCTGTTGTGTTTGAAATTAAAGTGCAGGTGGACGAAGAAATGATCTAAACCTTTTATCGGCTATTTCTTCAGATGTCGTTAGTAGCATTCGATTTTCCTGATATGATACGACATTTTAATACCAAGCATTCTCTCTTTCTTTTACATTTGGAATTTATTTGATTTTTATTTAGAATTAATCAGTTTCCAGAAATAGCGATTTTCGGTATATTAAAAACAATTCTCGCTTTCATTGTCGTGTTTCCCTTCTAAAAATGCATGTTGGGAGTTTAATTTGTGCTACACATATTTAATTTAACCCAAAGAAATGCTTATTTAAATGTTTCATATTTATTTCAGGATATTCAGTCAGAAATGTTAAAATCCGAACCCGATCTTTTCAGCTTACAACAAAGCTATTTTCAAAAAATTCAGCATGCTCACAATATCGATGAATCGGGCTACAGTCCATTAATACATTTTCATTAGGGAACAAGGGAACAGTGTTAACGTTTTCTCACGTACACCCGTCCCTTGTTATTTTATATACTGCTTGCAAGTTCAGGAACTATTTCCTTTTACGGAACTTCTTTCTTCCCCTACCGATTCTAAAAATACGCTTGTATTTATTCCATAGTCTTAAACAATTAACTTACTCAATTTTATCGGAATGTGTAGCGCAGTGGTTAGAACACCTGCCTTTCAAACCAAGGGTTTTGAGTTCGATCCCAGGTGGAGGAGGATTTCTTTTTTCTTTTTTTCTTTTTTTTTTTTTTTTTTTTTTTTTTTTTTTTTTTTTTTTTTTGCTTTTTTGGTATTTTTCTTTTTTTCGGCCTAAACGACACGAAAACACTTAAAAAGGTGGAAAGGCCTCTAATTGTTCTCTGAACAATTAGTTTACTTGTTATTATTAAGGTCTTTCGATATATATTATAAGATATGAATATGAAACTTGCTGAGGTGATAGAACATCAAATGTAGATATGTTGATCGACCATTATTTTCCGTCGTTCGTACTTCCGGTAGCAAACGGAAGTGAATTCAAAAATGTTAAATTTGTAACTTTTTTGTTTTTCAATATTTTTCTCTGGGATTTACAGGGTTAATAGAGAGTCTTCTAAGAGTTCTAAGTCTGTTTTTATCATTTTGATTGATGCGTTTGTTGCAAAGATATGTAATACAAAGATAGATTACATGATCAGTACGTACTGGTCCCTGCTGACAAAGCAGGTAACAACATTGTCTTTGTTTGTAAGACTCATTATATTAAATGTATTTTAGAGGAACTTGGATTTAATTCTACAAGTGGTAATCCAACTTATACTCATAGTTCCCTTTCTAAGGAAGAACTTCTTCAAAATCATATGTCAGTTTTGAATATTTTTAATATTCCAAACAACCAAAATGAATTCGAATTGCCATATTTATAATGGATTCCGAAACTTCATAAAAATCCTTACAAACAAAGATACATAGCGGGTTCCAGTATATGTTCAACCAAGACTCTATCTTTACTCCTCACTAAGATATTAACAGTGGTGAAGGAGAAACTTCAAGAGTACTGTGCAACAATATATTCAAGAAGTGGTGTAAATCAGATGTGGATACTTAAAAATTCCAAGGAACTTTTGGAAAATTTGAAATCACAAGATTTTACCAAAATCAGCTTTAAAACTTACTTAACGACTTTTCAACTTTATACACAACCATTCCCCACGATAAATTTAAGTCCAGGCTTTTTGATATCATTGACAGCTGCTTTTTCAATAAAAATGGAACTCGTAAATATACTTACCTTGTCATTGGTCATTTGCAAAATTATTTTGTTAAAAAACATTCTGATTGTACACACAAGTACTCTGAAGTTGACATTAAAAAGATGCTTGAGTTTCTGATTGACAATATCTATGTGGTTTTTGGAGACCAGGTCTTCCAACAACCTATTGGAATTCCCATGGGTACCAATTGCGCCCCGTTATTAGCAGACCTTTTTTTGTATTCATATGAAGTAGAATTTGTCCAAAATCTTGTACGTGAAAAGAAGAAAACACTTGCTGTGGTCTTCAACTCGACATTTAGATACTGTATAGGGGGAAATTAACTCGCGGTGTTAATATTCGCTATATTCACGGTGTTAATAAATCCGTGAAATCAAGAAACAGTGAATTAGTTTTCAATCACCTCCATGTCTTATTTGGAAATTTGAGAATAGATTTCGATAGGTATATATACATGCAATACATGGTCATTTCAGTAATTACGAGTAGTACTTGTCATTCAATTATTTTAATTATCACGGTTTGCTTTAATTCAAATCTGCAGATAATAACCTGTATTTGTTAAAACGCTGTTTTAATAGCCAACACTACATGTTTAATGAATCAAAACACGTGGGTCATGGGTTTTGATTACCCAAGCGTAACTAATGTGTTACCTGCATTATCATGCGTAGTAGTTTTTATCGTCATTTTGGTTTTAAAAAGTCATTCAAATAACTATCGAACTTGCTGAAGATGTGGAAGGATATTATTTCGTCGACATACATTAACACATTTATTATCGTCCAGTATATTTCGCCGCGGTGTATTATCCCTTCGGAAAGAAGATCTTGGGGTGTACATGCACTCATCGTAACAGCATATAGGAAAGTCATTCGACGTTTATAGTCAAGGACTTTTAATAACTGCACTTGTTTTAATTAATCGTAAATTAATTATTAAATCTAACTCTTTTATATAAACCAACCCTGTTTTTCGTGAAGTGAATACATAACGCTGATTAATGTCGTTCTAGCTACGGATTAAATGGATATAGACAAGGGAGGTAACTTTTATTATATACCGATTCCGCAAATTCAACAAACCGCGATCGTGCCAGAGGAGAGAAAAACGTGAAAATTACAACCCGTGAAATTAATCCCCTATACAGTATATCGACGACGTATTGTCAATTAAGAATGGCTATTTCCATTCTTATGTCGATACGATATATCCTGGTGAACTTGAGATAAAAGATACCACAGAGTCTGACACATCTGTTTCATATTTGGATATTTTACTTGAAAAAGATGTTAATGGTAATATAACAACCAAGCTTTATGATAAACGTGATGACTTTAACTTTTCAATCGTCAACTTCCCTTACTTATGCAGCAATATACCTTCATCACCTGCATACGGGTTATTTATCTCTCAGTTGATTCGATACGCAAGAGCATGCTCTACGTATGTACAATTTCTAAAACGAGGTAAATTATTGACAAATAAGTTGATGAAACAAGAATATCAGCTGTCTCGTTTTAAAGTCATCATTTCGTAAGTTCTATGGTCGATACAATGACCTTGTCAGCAAATACAATTTATCATTGAGTCAAATGCTGACTGATGTTTTTCATACTAATTGTTAGGCCATTATTTACACACTGAATTGTCGACGGATTTTTCCGTGATTTCCCGATCATGACAAGGAGCACACGGCGGATGCTCACTCCTCCATGGCACCTGATCCCACCTCTGATGTTTGGAGGTCCGTGTTTGCTCTGCTCCTATTTTGTATTGTTTAATGGACTTTTGAGCTTGAATACTGTTCGTTATCTCCATATCTTTCATATGACCGCATTTATTGATAAGATATGACCGATCCAAACTTTCTCGTATTGTTGCGGGTTCGAATCCTGCTGGGGCGGCAGATTGTTTCTCTCTTTTTTCAGTTGTAAATGATATTTTTCTCTGTGAAGACATGTAAGATAGTTTTTGCTTATTTTTTAAAGCTTTTTTTAACAGAGATTCTACAGAAATCCTTTAATAATTATGATCTATGTTGAAAGACTGTGTTACATAAACGCAAACAAAAAATACCTTCAATAAAGTATTAAATGAAGTGAGGTAGCACAGCGATCTGGAGAAAAGTTCGGTCGGAAGACCACTTGTTGCCCTAGCAACAAGAAACGCATCTAGTTATTACTATTATTCTTTTTTTCATAGTTATGGCGATATCTCAGCTGTCAGTGAGCAGATTTCAGAGATTTTTTCGCGGAAGATGCATCATGTAAATATCTCCAGACGTGTTTTTCATTTTTTCAAAATTCACTTCCGTTCGCGATTTTTGGGGAAATTTGTATTTTTTAAATGGCATTTTGTCCAGAATTTTTCTCGACAACGGCTAAAGATATGAAATTGAAACTCAATGAATAAATAGAACATCAAATTCCAATATGGGGAACGACCTTTATTTTTCGTCGTCGCCACTTCCGGTCGCAAACGGAAGTGAATTCAAAAAGTCCAATTTTTCAACTTTTTTGTTTTTCAATATTTTTCTTTAGGATTTACAGGGTTTATAGAGTGTTTTACAAAAATCCTAAATATGTATTCAATATTTTGATGCGTGCATTTATTGCAAAGATATGACCGATCCAAACTTTGTCCCACTGTCTGGGGTTCGAATCCTGCTGGAGGTAGTTAATTTTTTTTCTTTGTTTTTCTCTTTTCTTCAGTTGCTAATGACTTCTCTCTCTTTAAAAACATGTATGGTAGTTTTTGCTGATTTTTAAAA
This sequence comes from Saccostrea echinata, assembly GCF_033153115.1. Classification (NCBI taxonomy): domain Eukaryota; kingdom Metazoa; phylum Mollusca; class Bivalvia; order Ostreida; family Ostreidae; genus Saccostrea; species Saccostrea echinata. The sequence continues at coordinate 201,066 of NW_026889854.1, forward strand.
GCTTTTTTGTCAGAGATTCTGTAGAAAACCTTCCGACATATACTGAATATCTTTGCATCTATAATATGTCCTTCTAAAACTATTTTAAGGATTTCATTCTTGTCCCCAAAGCTTGACCCATTCAAAAGTTGTCACCCCTTTTGCAATAAAACCTTGTTATCGCTACTCCTCCGAAACCGTAAAACGTAGAGATTCCAAGCCTTCAGCAGTGTCTTCGACTCATTTAATACTCTCTTCATTCTATCATTGCAAAAGCATTCTTTGGTCCCTTGTATGAGTTACTGCCCCTGAAAGTTTATGCTGCTTACATTTAATGAGCTTTTTTTAAAACGGTGTATCCTAGAGACATGGGACCAACTGCATCGGCATGTTTGACTTTGACCTTGAAATATAGGTCAAGGTCAAAGTCATTTAAAAACATAAGAAATTCCTTATATATTTGTAAAATATAGCAATTCACCAAATGACCTTGAACTTTGACCTTGACCTTTGGCCTTGACATTGGGTCAAATGAAAAGTAAGGACATGCATCCAGCTCCAGTATCAGGTAAAAACATAGAAAGTAAAGCTTTCCTTGTTTTGTTTTGTTTGTTTGTTTGTTTTTTTTTTTTTTTTGTTTTTTTTTTTTTTTTTTTTTTTTGAAATGACCTTGACCTTTGATCTTGACCCAAAGGTCACAATCAGGCTTAAAGATGTGAAAGTAGTTACAATTCTTAGTTTATGAGAGGCTCCAATATCAGGTAAAAACATAGAAAGTAAAGATTTCCTTGTTTTGTTTTTTTTTTTTTTTTTTTTTTTTTTTTTTTTTTTTTTTTTTTTTGGAAATGACCTTGACCTTTGATCTTGACCCAAAGGTCACAATCAGGCTTAAAGATGTGAAAGTAGTTACAATTCTTAGTTTATGAGAGGCATAAAATAAATAATTCATCCCCCCCCCTTCTTAAAAAAAATCACATCAACAACAACGTAGAATATTTCTGTAAAATTCAAACCAGACCTCGGATCGACAACATATTTGGTACATATGTAGCATAGACCTCAGAGAAACTTTCTTGAGAGTTTTACGGTGAGTCTTATAAGTTTATAGAAGTCATGAAGTTTCACGGCAAGAACTACATGTTCTGTTGTGTTTGAAATTAAAGTGCAGGTGGACGAAGAAATGATCTAAACCTTTTATCGGCTATTTCTTCAGATGTCGTTAGTAGCATTCGATTTTCCTGATATGATACGACATTTTAATACCAAGCATTCTCTCTTTCTTTTACATTTGGAATTTATTTGATTTTTATTTAGAATTAATCAGTTTCCAGAAATAGCGATTTTCGGTATATTAAAAACAATTCTCGCTTTCATTGTCGTGTTTCCCTTCTAAAAATGCATGTTGGGAGTTTAATTTGTGCTACACATATTTAATTTAACCCAAAGAAATGCTTATTTAAATGTTTCATATTTATTTCAGGATATTCAGTCAGAAATGTTAAAATCCGAACCCGATCTTTTCAGCTTACAACAAAGCTATTTTCAAAAAATTCAGCATGCTCACAATATCGATGAATCGGGCTACAGTCCATTAATACATTTTCATTAGGGAACAGTGTTAACGTTTTCTCACGCAGCCCGTCCCTTTTTATTAAGGTCTTCCGACTTCCTTCGGAAGACCTTATTGTTTTCCGTCTGTTTTCTATTATTATTATTATTATTATTATTCTTTTTTTCATAGTTATGGCGATATCTCAGCTGTCAGTGAGCAGATTTCAGAGATTTTTTCGCGGAAGATGCATCATGTAAATATCTCCAGACGTGTTTTTCATTTTTTCAAAATTCACTTCCGTTCGCGATTTTTGGGGAAATTTGTATTTTTTAAATGGCATTTTGTCCAGAATTTTTCTCGACAACGGCTAAAGATATGAAATTGAAACTCAATGAATAAATAGAACATCAAATTCCAATATGGGGAACGACCTTTATTTTTCGTCGTCGCCACTTCCGGTCGCAAACGGAAGTGAATTCAAAAAGTCCAATTTTTCAACTTTTTTGTTTTTCAATATTTTTCTTTAGGATTTACAGGGTTTATAGAGTGTTTTACAAAAATCCTAAATATGTATTCAATATTTTGATGCGTGCATTTATTGCAAAGATATGACCGATCCAAACTTTGTCCCACTGTCTGGGGTTCGAATCCTGCTGGAGGTAGTTAATTTTTTTTCTTTGTTTTTCTCTTTTTTTCAGTTGCTAATGACTTCTCTCTCTTTAAAAACATGTATGGTAGTTTTTGCTGATTTTTAAAAGCTTTTTTGTCAGAGATTCTGTAGAAAACCTTCCGACATATACTGAATATCTTTGCATCTATAATATGTCCTTCTAAAACTATTTTAAGGATTTCATTCTTGTCCCCAAAGCTTGACCCATTCAAAAGTTGTCACCCCTTTTGCAATAAAACCTTGTTATCGCTACTCCTCCGAAACCGTAAAACGTAGAGATTCCAAGCCTTCAGCAGTGTCTTCGACTCATTTAATACTCTCTTCATTCTATCATTGCAAAAGCATTCTTTGGTCCCTTGTATGAGTTACTGCCCCTGAAAGTTTATGCTGCTTACATTTAATGAGCTTTTTTTAAAACGGTGTATCCTAGAGACATGGGACCAACTGCATCGGCATGTTTGACTTTGACCTTGAAATATAGGTCAAGGTCAAAGTCATTTAAAAACATAAGAAATTCCTTATATATTTGTAAAATATAGCAATTCACCAAATGACCTTGAACTTTGACCTTGACCTTTGGCCTTGACATTGGGTCAAATGAAAAGTAAGGACATGCATCCAGCTCCAGTATCAGGTAAAAACATAGAAAGTAAAGATTTCCTTGTTTTGTTTTGTTTTGGTTTTTTTTTTGTTTTTTTTTTTGTTTTTTTTTTTTTTTGGAAATGACCTTGACCTTTGATCTTGACCCAAAGGTCACAATCAGGCTTAAAGATGTGAAAGTAGTTACAATTCTTAGTTTATGAGAGGCATAAAATAAATAATTCATCCCCCCCCCTTCTTAAAAAAAATCACATCAACAACAACGTAGAATATTTCTGTAAAATTCAAACCAGACCTCGGATCGACAACATATTTGGTACATATGTAGCATAGACCTCAGAGAAACTTTCTTGAGAGTTTTACGGTGAGTCTTATAAGTTTATAGAAGTCATGAAGTTTCACGGCAAGAACTACATGTTCTGTTGTGTTTGAAATTAAAGTGCAGGTGGACGAAGAAATGATCTAAACCTTTTATCGGCTATTTCTTCAGATGTCGTTAGTAGCATTCGATTTTCCTGATATGATACGACATTTTAATACCAAGCATTCTCTCTTTCTTTTACATTTGGAATTTATTTGATTTTTATTTAGAATTAATCAGTTTCCAGAAATAGCGATTTTCGGTATATTAAAAACAATTCTCGCTTTCATTGTCGTGTTTCCCTTCTAAAAATGCATGTTGGGAGTTTAATTTGTGCTACACATATTTAATTTAACCCAAAGAAATGCTTATTTAAATGTTTCATATTTATTTCAGGATATTCAGTCAGAAATGTTAAAATCCGAACCCGATCTTTTCAGCTTACAACAAAGCTATTTTCAAAAAATTCAGCATGCTCACAATATCGATGAATCGGGCTACAGTCCATTAATACATTTTCATTAGGGAACAGTGTTAACGTTTTCTCACGCAGCCCGTCCCTTTTTATTAAGGTCTTCCGACTTCCTTCGGAAGACCTTATTGTTTTCCGTCTGTTTTCTATTATTATTATTATTATTATTATTCTTTTTTTCATAGTTATGGCGATATCTCAGCTGTCAGTGAGCAGATTTCAGAGATTTTTTCGCGGAAGATGCATCATGTAAATATCTCCAGACGTGTTTTTCATTTTTTCAAAATTCACTTCCGTTCGCGATTTTTGGGGAAATTTGTATTTTTTAAATGGCATTTTGTCCAGAATTTTTCTCGACAACGGCTAAAGATATGAAATTGAAACTCAATGAATAAATAGAACATCAAATTCCAATATGGGGAACGACCTTTATTTTTCGTCGTCGCCACTTCCGGTCGCAAACGGAAGTGAATTCAAAAAGTCCAATTTTTCAACTTTTTTGTTTTTCAATATTTTTCTTTAGGATTTACAGGGTTTATAGAGTGTTTTACAAAAATCCTAAATATGTATTCAATATTTTGATGCGTGCATTTATTGCAAAGATATGACCGATCCAAACTTTGTCCCACTGTCTGGGGTTCGAATCCTGCTGGAGGTAGTTAATTTTTTTTCTTTGTTTTTCTCTTTTTTTCAGTTGCTAATGACTTCTCTCTCTTTAAAAACATGTATGGTAGTTTTTGCTGATTTTTAAAAGCTTTTTTGTCAGAGATTCTGTAGAAAACCTTCCGACATATACTGAATATCTTTGCATCTATAATATGTCCTTCTAAAACTATTTTAAGGATTTCATTCTTGTCCCCAAAGCTTGACCCATTCAAAAGTTGTCACCCCTTTTGCAATAAAACCTTGTTATCGCTACTCCTCCGAAACCGTAAAACGTAGAGATTCCAAGCCTTCAGCAGTGTCTTCGACTCATTTAATACTCTCTTCATTCTATCATTGCAAAAGCATTCTTTGGTCCCTTGTATGAGTTACTGCCCCTGAAAGTTTATGCTGCTTACATTTAATGAGCTTTTTTTAAAACGGTGTATCCTAGAGACATGGGACCAACTGCATCGGCATGTTTGACTTTGACCTTGAAATATAGGTCAAGGTCAAAGTCAATTAAAAACATAAGAAATTCCTTATATATTTGTAAAATATAGCAATTCACCAAATGACCTTGAACTTTGACCTTGACCTTTGGCCTTGACATTGGGTCAAATGAAAAGTAAGGACATGCATCCAGCTCCAGTATCAGGTAAAAACATAGAAAGTAAAGATTTCCTTGTTTTGTTTTGTTTTGGGTTTTTTTTTTTTTTTTTTTTTTTTTTTTTTTTTTTTTTTTTTGGAAATGACCTTGACCTTTGATCTTGACCCAAAGGTCACAATCAGGCTTAAAGATGTGAAAGTAGTTACAATTCTTAGTTTATGAGAGGCATAAAATAAATAATTCATCCCCCCCCTTCTTAAAAAAAATCACATCAACAACAACGTAGAATATTTCTGTAAAATTCAAACCAGACCTCGGATCGACAACATATTTGGTACATATGTAGCATAGACCTCAGAGAAACTTTCTTGAGAGTTTTACGGTGAGTCTTATAAGTTTATAGAAGTCATGAAGTTTCACGGCAAGAACTACATGTTCTGTTGTGTTTGAAATTAAAGTGCAGGTGGACGAAGAAATGATCTAAACCTTTTATCGGCTATTTCTTCAGATGTCGTTAGTAGCATTCGATTTTCCTGATATGATACGACATTTTAATACCAAGCATTCTCTCTTTCTTTTACATTTGGAATTTATTTGATTTTTATTTAGAATTAATCAGTTTCCAGAAATAGCGATTTTCGGTATATTAAAAACAATTCTCGCTTTCATTGTCGTGTTTCCCTTCTAAAAATGCATGTTGGGAGTTTAATTTGTGCTACACATATTTAATTTAACCCAAAGAAATGCTTATTTAAATGTTTCATATTTATTTCAGGATATTCAGTCAGAAATGTTAAAATCCGAACCCGATCTTTTCAGCTTACAACAAAGCTATTTTCAAAAAATTCAGCATGCTCACAATATCGATGAATCGGGCTACAGTCCATTAATACATTTTCATTAGGGAACAGTGTTAACGTTTTCTCACGCAGCCCGTCCCTTTTTATTAAGGTCTTCCGACTTCCTTCGGAAGACCTTATTGTTTTCCGTCTGTTTTCTATTATTATTATTATTATTATTATTCTTTTTTTCATAGTTATGGCGATATCTCAGCTGTCAGTGAGCAGATTTCAGAGATTTTTTCGCGGAAGATGCATCATGTAAATATCTCCAGACGTGTTTTTCATTTTTTCAAAATTCACTTCCGTTCGCGATTTTTGGGGAAATTTGTATTTTTTAAATGGCATTTTGTCCAGAATTTTTCTCGACAACGGCTAAAGATATGAAATTGAAACTCAATGAATAAATAGAACATCAAATTCCAATATGGGGAACGACCTTTATTTTTCGTCGTCGCCACTTCCGGTCGCAAACGGAAGTGAATTCAAAAAGTCCAATTTTTCAACTTTTTTGTTTTTCAATATTTTTCTTTAGGATTTACAGGGTTTATAGAGTGTTTTACAAAAATCCTAAATATGTATTCAATATTTTGATGCGTGCATTTATTGCAAAGATATGACCGATCCAAACTTTGTCCCACTGTCTGGGGTTCGAATCCTGCTGGAGGTAGTTAATTTTTTTTCTTTGTTTTTCTCTTTTTTTCAGTTGCTAATGACTTCTCTCTCTTTAAAAACATGTATGGTAGTTTTTGCTGATTTTTAAAAGCTTTTTTGTCAGAGATTCTGTAGAAAACCTTCCGACAGATACTGAATATCTTTGCATCTATAATATGTCCTTCTAAAACTATTTTAAGGATTTCATTCTTGTCCCCAAAGCTTGACCCATTCAAAAGTTGTCACCCCTTTTGCAATAAAACCTTGTTATCGCTACTCCTCCGAAACCGTAAAACGTAGAGATTCCAAGCCTTCAGCAGTGTCTTCGACTCATTTAATACTCTCTTCATTCTATCATTGCAAAAGCATTCTTTGGTCCCTTGTATGAGTTACTGCCCCTGAAAGTTTATGCTGCTTACATTTAATGAGCTTTTTTTAAAACGGTGTATCCTAGAGACATGGGACCAACTGCATCGGCATGTTTGACTTTGACCTTGAAATATAGGTCAAGGTCAAAGTCATTTAAAAACATAAGAAATTCCTTATATATTTGTAAAATATAGCAATTCACCAAATGACCTTGAACTTTGACCTTGACCTTTGGCCTTGACATTGGGTCAAATGAAAAGTAAGGACATGCATCCAGCTCCAGTATCAGGTAAAAACATAGAAAGTAAAGATTTCCTTGTTTTGTTTTGTTTTGGTTTTTTTTTTTTTTTTTGGAAATGACCTTGACCTTTGATCTTGACCCAAAGGTCACAATCAGGCTTAAAGATGTGAAAGTAGTTACAATTCTTAGTTTATGAGAGGCATAAAATAAATAATTCATCCCCCCCCCCTTCTTAAAAAAAATCACATCAACAACAACGTAGAATATTTCTGTAAAATTCAAACCAGACCTCGGATCGACAACATATTTGGTACATATGTAGCATAGACCTCAGAGAAACTTTCTTGAGAGTTTTACGGTGAGTCTTATAAGTTTATAGAAGTCATGAAGTTTCACGGCAAGAACTACATGTTCTGTTGTGTTTGAAATTAAAGTGCAGGTGGACGAAGAAATGATCTAAACCTTTTATCGGCTATTTCTTCAGATGTCGTTAGTAGCATTCGATTTTCCTGATATGATACGACATTTTAATACCAAGCATTCTCTCTTTCTTTTACATTTGGAATTTATTTGATTTTTATTTAGAATTAATCAGTTTCCAGAAATAGCGATTTTCGGTATATTAAAAACAATTCTCGCTTTCATTGTCGTGTTTCCCTTCTAAAAATGCATGTTGGGAGTTTAATTTGTGCTACACATATTTAATTTAACCCAAAGAAATGCTTATTTAAATGTTTCATATTTATTTCAGGATATTCAGTCAGAAATGTTAAAATCCGAACCCGATCTTTTCAGCTTACAACAAAGCTATTTTCAAAAAATTCAGCATGCTCACAATATCGATGAATCGGGCTACAGTCCATTAATACATTTTCATTAGGGAACAGTGTTAACGTTTTCTCACGCAGCCCGTCCCTTTTTATTAAGGTCTTCCGACTTCCTTCGGAAGACCTTATTGTTTTCCGTCTGTTTTCTATTATTATTATTATTATTATTCTTTTTTTCATAGTTATGGCGATATCTCAGCTGTCAGTGAGCAGATTTCAGAGATTTTTTCGCGGAAGATGCATCATGTAAATATCTCCAGACGTGTTTTTCATTTTTTCAAAATTCACTTCCGTTCGCGATTTTTGGGGAAATTTGTATTTTTTAAATGGCATTTTGTCCAGAATTTTTCTCGACAACGGCTAAAGATATGAAATTGAAACTCAATGAATAAATAGAACATCAAATTCCAATATGGGGAACGACCTTTATTTTTCGTCGTCGCCACTTCCGGTCGCAAACGGAAGTGAATTCAAAAAGTCCAATTTTTCAACTTTTTTGTTTTTCAATATTTTTCTTTAGGATTTACAGGGTTTAAAGAGTGTTTTACAAAAATCCTAAATATGTATTCAATATTTTGATGCGTGCATTTATTGCAAAGATATGACCGATCCAAACTTTGTCCCACTGTCTGGGGTTCGAATCCTGCTGGAGGTAGTTAATTTTTTTTCTTTGTTTTTCTCTTTTTTTCAGTTGCTAATGACTTCTCTCTCTTTAAAAACATGTATGGTAGTTTTTGCTGATTTTTAAAAGCTTTTTTGTCAGAGATTCTGTAGAAAACCTTCCGACATATACTGAATATCTTTGCATCTATAATATGTCCTTCTAAAACTATTTTAAGGATTTCATTCTTGTCCCCAAAGCTTGACCCATTCAAAAGTTGTCACCCCTTTTGCAATAAAACCTTGTTATCGCTACTCCTCCGAAACCGTAAAACGTAGAGATTCCAAGCCTTCAGCAGTGTCTTCGACTCATTTAATACTCTCTTCATTCTATCATTGCAAAAGCATTCTTTGGTCCCTTGTATGAGTTACTGCCCCTGAAAGTTTATGCTGCTTACATTTAATGAGCTTTTTTTAAAACGGTGTATCCTAGAGACATGGGACCAACTGCATCGGCATGTTTGACTTTGACCTTGAAATATAGGTCAAGGTCAAAGTCATTTAAAAACATAAGAAATTCCTTATATATTTGTAAAATATAGCAATTCACCAAATGACCTTGAACTTTGACCTTGACCTTTGGCCTTGACATTGGGTCAAATGAAAAGTAAGGACATGCATCCAGCTCCAGTATCAGGTAAAAACATAGAAAGTAAAGATTTCCTTGTTTTGTTTTGTTTTGTTTTTTTTTTTTGTTTTTTTTTTTTTTTTTTTTTTTTTTGGAAATGACCTTGACCTTTGATCTTGACCCAAAGGTCACAATCAGGCTTAAAGATGTGAAAGTAGTTACAATTCTTAGTTTATGAGAGGCATAAAATAAATAATTCATCCCCCCCCCTTCTTAAAAAAAATCACATCAACAACAACGTAGAATATTTCTGTAAAATTCAAACCAGACCTCGGATCGACAACATATTTGGTACATATGTAGCATAGACCTCAGAGAAACTTTCTTGAGAGTTTTACGGTGAGTCTTATAAGTTTATAGAAGTCATGAAGTTTCACGGCAAGAACTACATGTTCTGTTGTGTTTGAAATTAAAGTGCAGGTGGACGAAGAAATGATCTAAACCTTTTATCGGCTATTTCTTCAGATGTCGTTAGTAGCATTCGATTTTCCTGATATGATACGACATTTTAATACCAAGCATTCTCTCTTTCTTTTACATTTGGAATTTATTTGATTTTTATTTAGAATTAATCAGTTTCCAGAAATAGCGATTTTCGGTATATTAAAAACAATTCTCGCTTTCATTGTCGTGTTTCCCTTCTAAAAATGCATGTTGGGAGTTTAATTTGTGCTACACATATTTAATTTAACCCAAAGAAATGCTTATTTAAATGTTTCATATTTATTTCAGGATATTCAGTCAGAAATGTTAAAATCCGAACCCGATCTTTTCAGCTTACAACAAAGCTATTTTCAAAAAATTCAGCATGCTCACAATATCGATGAATCGGGCTACAGTCCATTAATACATTTTCATTAGGGAACAGTGTTAACGTTTTCTCACGCAGCCCGTCCCTTTTTATTAAGGTCTTCCGACTTCCTTCGGAAGACCTTATTGTTTTCCGTCTGTTTTCTATTATTATTATTATTATTATTATTCTTTTTTTCATAGTTATGGCGATATCTCAGCTGTCAGTGAGCAGATTTCAGAGATTTTTTCGCGGAAGATGCATCATGTAAATATCTCCAGACGTGTTTTTCATTTTTTCAAAATTCACTTCCGTTCGCGATTTTTGGGGAAATTTGTATTTTTTAAATGGCATTTTGTCCAGAATTTTTCTCGACAACGGCTAAAGATATGAAATTGAAACTCAATGAATAAATAGAACATCAAATTCCAATATGGGGAACGACCTTTATTTTTCGTCGTCGCCACTTCCGGTCGCAAACGGAAGTGAATTCAAAAAGTCCAATTTTTCAACTTTTTTGTTTTTCAATATTTTTCTTTAGGATTTACAGGGTTTATAGAGTGTTTTACAAAAATCCTAAATATGTATTCAATATTTTGATGCGTGCATTTATTGCAAAGATATGACCGATCCAAACTTTGTCCCACTGTCTGGGGTTCGAATCCTGCTGGAGGTAGTTAATTTTTTTTCTTTGTTTTTCTCTTTTTTTCAGTTGCTAATGACTTCTCTCTCTTTAAAAACATGTATGGTAGTTTTTGCTGATTTTTAAAAGCTTTTTTGTCAGAGATTCTGTAGAAAACCTTCCGACATATACTGAATATCTTTGCATCTATAATATGTCCTTCTAAAACTATTTTAAGGATTTCATTCTTGTCCCCAAAGCTTGACCCATTCAAAAGTTGTCACCCCTTTTGCAATAAAACCTTGTTATCGCTACTCCTCCGAAACCGTAAAACGTAGAGATTCCAAGCCTTCAGCAGTGTCTTCGACTCATTTAATACTCTCTTCATTCTATCATTGCAAAAGCATTCTTTGGTCCCTTGTATGAGTTACTGCCCCTGAAAGTTTATGCTGCTTACATTTAATGAGCTTTTTTTAAAACGGTGTATCCTAGAGACATGGGACCAACTGCATCGGCATGTTTGACTTTGACCTTGAAATATAGGTCAAGGTCAAAGTCATTTAAAAACATAAGAAATTCCTTATATATTTGTAAAATATAGCAATTCACCAAATGACCTTGAACTTTGACCTTGACCTTTGGCCTTGACATTGGGTCAAATGAAAAGTAAGGACATGCATCCAGCTCCAGTATCAGGTAAAAACATAGAAAGTAAAGATTTCCTTGTTTTGTTTTGTTTTGGTTTTTTTTTTTTTTTTTTTTTTTTTTTTTTTTTTTTTGGAAATGACCTTGACCTTTGATCTTGACCCAAAGGTCACAATCAGGCTTAAAGATGTGAAAGTAGTTACAATTCTTAGTTTATGAGAGGCATAAAATAAATAATTCATCCCCCCCCCCCTTCTTAAAAAAAATCACATCAACAACAACGTAGAATATTTCTGTAAAATTCAAACCAGACCTCGGATCGACAACATATTTGGTACATATGTAGCATAGACCTCAGAGAAACTTTCTTGAGAGTTTTACGGTGAGTCTTATAAGTTTATAGAAGTCATGAAGTTTCACGGCAAGAACTACATGTTCTGTTGTGTTTGAAATTAAAGTGCAGGTGGACGAAGAAATGATCTAAACCTTTTATCGGCTATTTCTTCAGATGTCGTTAGTAGCATTCGATTTTCCTGATATGATACGACATTTTAATACCAAGCATTCTCTCTTTCTTTTACATTTGGAATTTATTTGATTTTTATTTAGAATTAATCAGTTTCCAGAAATAGCGATTTTCGGTATATTAAAAACAATTCTCGCTTTCATTGTCGTGTTTCCCTTCTAAAAATGCATGTTGGGAGTTTAATTTGTGCTACACATATTTAATTTAACCCAAAGAAATGCTTATTTAAATGTTTCATATTTATTTCAGGATATTCAGTCAGAAATGTTAAAATCCGAACCCGATCTTTTCAGCTTACAACAAAGCTATTTTCAAAAAATTCAGCATGCTCACAATATCGATGAATCGGGCTACAGTCCATTAATACATTTTCATTAGGGAACAGTGTTAACGTTTTCTCACGCAGCCCGTCCCTTTTTATTAAGGTCTTCCGACTTCCTTCGGAAGACCTTATTGTTTTCCGTCTGTTTTCTATTATTATTATTATTATTATTATTCTTTTTTTCATAGTTATGGCGATATCTCAGCTGTCAGTGAGCAGATTTCAGAGATTTTTTCGCGGAAGATGCATCATGTAAATATCTCCAGACGTGTTTTTCATTTTTTCAAAATTCACTTCCGTTCGCGATTTTTGGGGAAATTTGTATTTTTTAAATGGCATTTTGTCCAGAATTTTTCTCGACAACGGCTAAAGATATGAAATTGAAACTCAATGAATAAATAGAACATCAAATTCCAATATGGGGAACGACCTTTATTTTTCGTCGTCGCCACTTCCGGTCGCAAACGGAAGTGAATTCAAAAAGTCCAATTTTTCAACTTTTTTGTTTTTCAATATTTTTCTTTAGGATTTACAGGGTTTATAGAGTGTTTTACAAAAATCCTAAATATGTATTCAATATTTTGATGCGTGCATTTATTGCAAAGATATGACCGATCCAAACTTTGTCCCACTGTCTGGGGTTCGAATCCTGCTGGAGGTAGTTAATTTTTTTTCTTTGTTTTTCTCTTTTTTTCAGTTGCTAATGACTTCTCTCTCTTTAAAAACATGTATGGTAGTTTTTGCTGATTTTTAAAAGCTTTTTTGTCAGAGATTCTGTAGAAAACCTTCCGACATATACTGAATATCTTTGCATCTATAATATGTCCTTCTAAAACTATTTTAAGGATTTCATTCTTGTCCCCAAAGCTTGACCCATTCAAAAGTTGTCACCCCTTTTGCAATAAAACCTTGTTATCGCTACTCCTCCGAAACCGTAAAACGTAGAGATTCCAAGCCTTCAGCAGTGTCTTCGACTCATTTAATACTCTCTTCATTCTATCATTGCAAAAGCATTCTTTGGTCCCTTGTATGAGTTACTGCCCCTGAAAGTTTATGCTGCTTACATTTAATGAGCTTTTTTTAAAACGGTGTATCCTAGAGACATGGGACCAACTGCATCGGCATGTTTGACTTTGACCTTGAAATATAGGTCAAGGTCAAAGTCATTTAAAAACATAAGAAATTCCTTATATATTTGTAAAATATAGCAATTCACCAAATGACCTTGAACTTTGACCTTGACCTTTGGCCTTGACATTGGGTCAAATGAAAAGTAAGGACATGCATCCAGCTCCAGTATCAGGTAAAAACATAGAAAGTAAAGATTTCCTTGTTTTTTTTTTTTTTTGTTTTTTTTTTTTGTTTTTTTTTTTTTTGTTTTTTTTTTTTTTTTTGGAAATGACCTTGACCTTTGATCTTGACCCAAAGGTCACAATCAGGCTTAAAGATGTGAAAGTAGTTACAATTCTTAGTTTATGAGAGGCATAAAATAAATAATTCATCCCCCCCCCCCTTCTTAAAAAAAATCACATCAACAACAACGTAGAATATTTCTGTAAAATTCAAACCAGACCTCGGATCGACAACATATTTGGTACATATGTAGCATAGACCTCAGAGAAACTTTCTTGAGAGTTTTACGGTGAGTCTTATAAGTTTATAGAAGTCATGAAGTTTCACGGCAAGAACTACATGTTCTGTTGTGTTTGAAATTAAAGTGCAGGTGGACGAAGAAATGATCTAAACCTTTTATCGGCTATTTCTTCAGATGTCGTTAGTAGCATTCGATTTTCCTGATATGATACGACATTTTAATACCAAGCATTCTCTCTTTCTTTTACATTTGGAATTTATTTGATTTTTATTTAGAATTAATCAGTTTCCAGAAATAGCGATTTTCGGTATATTAAAAACAATTCTCGCTTTCATTGTCGTGTTTCCCTTCTAAAAATGCATGTTGGGAGTTTAATTTGTGCTACACATATTTAATTTAACCCAAAGAAATGCTTATTTAAATGTTTCATATTTATTTCAGGATATTCAGTCAGAAATGTTAAAATCCGAACCCGATCTTTTCAGCTTACAACAAAGCTATTTTCAAAAAATTCAGCATGCTCACAATATCGATGAATCGGGCTACAGTCCATTAATACATTTTCATTAGGGAACAGTGTTAACGTTTTCTCACGCAGCCCGTCCCTTTTTATTAAGGTCTTCCGACTTCCTTCGGAAGACCTTATTGTTTTCCGTCTGTTTTCTATTATTATTATTATTATTATTATTCTTTTTTTCATAGTTATGGCGATATCTCAGCTGTCAGTGAGCAGATTTCAGAGATTTTTTCGCGGAAGATGCATCATGTAAATATCTCCAGACGTGTTTTTCATTTTTTCAAAATTCACTTCCGTTCGCGATTTTTGGGGAAATTTGTATTTTTTAAATGGCATTTTGTCCAGAATTTTTCTCGACAACGGCTAAAGATATGAAATTGAAACTCAATGAATAAATAGAACATCAAATTCCAATATGGGGAACGACCTTTATTTTTCGTCGTCGCCACTTCCGGTCGCAAACGGAAGTGAATTCAAAAAGTCCAATTTTTCAACTTTTTTGTTTTTCAATATTTTTCTTTAGGATTTACAGGGTTTATAGAGTGTTTTACAAAAATCCTAAATATGTATTCAATATTTTGATGCGTGCATTTATTGCAAAGATATGACCGATCCAAACTTTGTCCCACTGTCTGGGGTTCGAATCCTGCTGGAGGTAGTTAATTTTTTTTCTTTGTTTTTCTCTTTTTTTCAGTTGCTAATGACTTCTCTCTCTTTAAAAACATGTATGGTAGTTTTTGCTGATTTTTAAAAGCTTTTTTGTCAGAGATTCTGTAGAAAACCTTCCGACATATACTGAATATCTTTGCATCTATAATATGTCCTTCTAAAACTATTTTAAGGATTTCATTCTTGTCCCCAAAGCTTGACCCATTCAAAAGTTGTCACCCCTTTTGCAATAAAACCTTGTTATCGCTACTCCTCCGAAACCGTAAAACGTAGAGATTCCAAGCCTTCAGCAGTGTCTTCGACTCATTTAATACTCTCTTCATTCTATCATTGCAAAAGCATTCTTTGGTCCCTTGTATGAGTTACTGCCCCTGAAAGTTTATGCTGCTTACATTTAATGAGCTTTTTTTAAAACGGTGTATCCTAGAGACATGGGACCAACTGCATCGGCATGTTTGACTTTGACCTTGAAATATAGGTCAAGGTCAAAGTCATTTAAAAACATAAGAAATTCCTTATATATTTGTAAAATATAGCAATTCACCAAATGACCTTGAACTTTGACCTTGACCTTTGGCCTTGACATTGGGTCAAATGAAAAGTAAGGACATGCATCCAGCTCCAGTATCAGGTAAAAACATAGAAAGTAAAGATTTCCTTGTTTTGTTTTGTTTTGTTTTGTTTTTTTTTTTGTTTTTTTTTTTTTTTTTTTCTTGGAAATGACCTTGACCTTTGATCTTGACCCAAAGGTCACAATCAGGCTTAAAGATGTGAAAGTAGTTACAATTCTTAGTTTATGAGAGGCATAAAATAAATAATTCATCCCCCCCCCTCTTCTTAAAAAAAATCACATCAACAACAACGTAGAATATTTCTGTAAAATTCAAACCAGACCTCGGATCGACAACATATTTGGTACATATGTAGCATAGACCTCAGAGAAACTTTCTTGAGAGTTTTACGGTGAGTCTTATAAGTTTATAGAAGTCATGAAGTTTCACGGCAAGAACTACATGTTCTGTTGTGTTTGAAATTAAAGTGCAGGTGGACGAAGAAATGATCTAAACCTTTTATCGGCTATTTCTTCAGATGTCGTTAGTAGCATTCGATTTTCCTGATATGATACGACATTTTAATACCAAGCATTCTCTCTTTCTTTTACATTTGGAATTTATTTGATTTTTATTTAGAATTAATCAGTTTCCAGAAATAGCGATTTTCGGTATATTAAAAACAATTCTCGCTTTCATTGTCGTGTTTCCCTTCTAAAAATGCATGTTGGGAGTTTAATTTGTGCTACACATATTTAATTTAACCCAAAGAAATGCTTATTTAAATGTTTCATATTTATTTCAGGATATTCAGTCAGAAATGTTAAAATCCGAACCCGATCTTTTCAGCTTACAACAAAGCTATTTTCAAAAAATTCAGCATGCTCACAATATCGATGAATCGGGCTACAGTCCATTAATACATTTTCATTAGGGAACAGTGTTAACGTTTTCTCACGCAGCCCGTCCCTTTTTATTAAGGTCTTCCGACTTCCTTCGGAAGACCTTATTGTTTTCCGTCTGTTTTCTATTATGATTATTATTATTATTATTCTTTTTTTCATAGTTATGGCGATATCTCAGCTGTCAGTGAGCAGATTTCAGAGATTTTTTCGCGGAAGATGCATCATGTAAATATCTCCAGACGTGTTTTTCATTTTTTCAAAATTCACTTCCGTTCGCGATTTTTGGGGAAATTTGTATTTTTTAAATGGCATTTTGTCCAGAATTTTTCTCGACAACGGCTAAAGATATGAAATTGAAACTCAATGAATAAATAGAACATCAAATTCCAATATGAAGAACGACCTTTATTTTTCGTCGTCGCCACTTCCGGTCGCAAACGGAAGTGAATTCAAAAAGTCCAATTTTTCAACTTTTTTGTTTTTCAATATTTTTCTTTAGGATTTACAGGGTTTATAGAGTGTTTTACAAAAATCCTAAATATGTATTCAATATTTTGATGCGTGCATTTATTGCAAAGATATGACCGATCCAAACTTTGTCCCACTGTCTGGGGTTCGAATCCTGCTGGAGGTAGTTAATTTTTTTTCTTTGTTTTTCTCTTTTTTTCAGTTGCTAATGACTTCTCTCTCTTTAAAAACATGTATGGTAGTTTTTGCTGATTTTTAAAAGCTTTTTTGTCAGAGATTCTGTAGAAAACCTTCCGACATATACTGAATATCTTTGCATCTATAATATGTCCTTCTAAAATTATTTTAAGGATTTCATTCTTGTCCCCAAAGCTTGACCCATTCAAAAGTTGTCACCCCTTTTGCAATAAAACCTTGTTATCGCTACTCCTCCGAAACCGTAAAACGTAGAGATTCCAAGCCTTCAGCAGTGTCTTCGACTCATTTAATACTCTCTTCATTCTATCATTGCAAAAGCATTCTTTGGTCCCTTGTATGAGTTACTGCCCCTGAAAGTTTATGCTGCTTACATTTAATGAGCTTTTTTTAAAACGGTGTATCCTAGAGACATGGGACCAACTGCATCGGCATGTTTGACTTTGACCTTGAAATATAGGTCAAGGTCAAAGTCATTTAAAAACATAAGAAATTCCTTATATATTTGTAAAATATAGCAATTCACCAAATGACCTTGAACTTTGACCTTGACCTTTGGCCTTGACATTGGGTCAAATGAAAAGTAAGGACATGCATCCAGCTCCAGTATCAGGTAAAAACATAGAAAGTAAAGATTTCCTTGTTTTGTTTTTTTTTTTTGTTTTTTTTTTTTTGTTTTTTTTTTTTTGTTTTTTTTTTTTTTTTTGGAAATGACCTTGACCTTTGATCTTGACCCAAAGGTCACAATCAGGCTTAAAGATGTGAAAGTAGTTACAATTCTTAGTTTATGAGAGGCATAAAATAAATAATTCATCCCCCCCCTTCTTAAAAAAAATCACATCAACAACAACGTAGAATATTTCTGTAAAATTCAAACCAGACCTCGGATCGACAACATATTTGGTACATATGTAGCATAGACCTCAGAGAAACTTTCTTGAGAGTTTTACGGTGAGTCTTATAAGTTTATAGAAGTCATGAAGTTTCACGGCAAGAACTACATGTTCTGTTGTGTTTGAAATTAAAGTGCAGGTGGACGAAGAAATGATCTAAACCTTTTATCGGCTATTTCTTCAGATGTCGTTAGTAGCATTCGATTTTCCTGATATGATACGACATTTTAATACCAAGCATTCTCTCTTTCTTTTACATTTGGAATTTATTTGATTTTTATTTAGAATTAATCAGTTTCCAGAAATAGCGATTTTCGGTATATTAAAAACAATTCTCGCTTTCATTGTCGTGTTTCCCTTCTAAAAATGCATGTTGGGAGTTTAATTTGTGCTACACATATTTAATTTAACCCAAAGAAATGCTTATTTAAATGTTTCATATTTATTTCAGGATATTCAGTCAGAAATGTTAAAATCCGAACCCGATCTTTTCAGCTTACAACAAAGCTATTTTCAAAAAATTCAGCATGCTCACAATATCGATGAATCGGGCTACAGTCCATTAATACATTTTCATTAGGGAACAGTGTTAACGTTTTCTCACGCAGCCCGTCCCTTTTTATTAAGGTCTTCCGACTTCCTTCGGAAGACCTTATTGTTTTCCGTCTGTTTTCTATTATTATTATTATTATTATTCTTTTTTTCATAGTTATGGCGATATCTCAGCTGTCAGTGAGCAGATTTCAGAGATTTTTTCGCGGAAGATGCATCATGTAAATATCTCCAGACGTGTTTTTCATTTTTTCAAAATTCACTTCCGTTCGCGATTTTTGGGGAAATTTGTATTTTTTAAATGGCATTTTGTCCAGAATTTTTCTCGACAACGGCTAAAGATATGAAATTGAAACTCAATGAATAAATAGAACATCAAATTCCAATATGGGGAACGACCTTTATTTTTCGTCGTCGCCACTTCCGGTCGCAAACGGAAGTGAATTCAAAAAGTCCAATTTTTCAACTTTTTTGTTTTTCAATATTTTTCTTTAGGATTTACAGGGTTTATAGAGTGTTTTACAAAAATCCTAAATATGTATTCAATATTTTGATGCGTGCATTTATTGCAAAGATATGACCGATCCAAACTTTGTCCCACTGTCTGGGGTTCGAATCCTGCTGGAGGTAGTTAATTTTTTTTCTTTGTTTTTCTCTTTTTTTCAGTTGCTAATGACTTCTCTCTCTTTAAAAACATGTATGGTAGTTTTTGCTGATTTTTAAAAGCTTTTTTGTCAGAGATTCTGTAGAAAACCTTCCGACATATACTGAATATCTTTGCATCTATAATATGTCCTTCTAAAACTATTTTAAGGATTTCATTCTTGTCCCCAAAGCTTGACCCATTCAAAAGTTGTCACCCCTTTTGCAATAAAACCTTGTTATCGCTACTCCTCCGAAACCGTAAAACGTAGAGATTCCAAGCCTTCAGCAGTGTCTTCGACTCATTTAATACTCTCTTCATTCTATCATTGCAAAAGCATTCTTTGGTCCCTTGTATGAGTTACTGCCCCTGAAAGTTTATGCTGCTTACATTTAATGAGCTTTTTTTAAAACGGTGTATCCTAGAGACATGGGACCAACTGCATCGGCATGTTTGACTTTGACCTTGAAATATAGGTCAAGGTCAAAGTCATTTAAAAACATAAGAAATTCCTTATATATTTGTAAAATATAGCAATTCACCAAATGACCTTGAACTTTGACCTTGACCTTTGGCCTTGACATTGGGTCAAATGAAAAGTAAGGACATGCATCCAGCTCCAGTATCAGGTAAAAACATAGAAAGTAAAGATTTCCTTGTTTTTTTTTTTTTTTTTTTTTTTTTTTTTTTTGTTTTTTTTTTTTTTTTGTTTTTTTTTTTTTTGGAAATGACCTTGACCTTTGATCTTGACCCAAAGGTCACAATCAGGCTTAAAGATGTGAAAGTAGTTACAATTCTTAGTTTATGAGAGGCATAAAATAAATAATTCATCCCCCCCCCCCTTCTTAAAAAAAATCACATCAACAACAACGTAGAATATTTCTGTAAAATTCAAACCAGACCTCGGATCGACAACATATTTGGTACATATGTAGCATAGACCTCAGAGAAACTTTCTTGAGAGTTTTACGGTGAGTCTTATAAGTTTATAGAAGTCATGAAGTTTCACGGCAAGAACTACATGTTCTGTTGTGTTTGAAATTAAAGTGCAGGTGGACGAAGAAATGATCTAAACCTTTTATCGGCTATTTCTTCAGATGTCGTTAGTAGCATTCGATTTTCCTGATATGATACGACATTTTAATACCAAGCATTCTCTCTTTCTTTTACATTTGGAATTTATTTGATTTTTATTTAGAATTAATCAGTTTCCAGAAATAGCGATTTTCGGTATATTAAAAACAATTCTCGCTTTCATTGTCGTGTTTCCCTTCTAAAAATGCATGTTGGGAGTTTAATTTGTGCTACACATATTTAATTTAACCCAAAGAAATGCTTATTTAAATGTTTCATATTTATTTCAGGATATTCAGTCAGAAATGTTAAAATCCGAACCCGATCTTTTCAGCTTACAACAAAGCTATTTTCAAAAAATTCAGCATGCTCACAATATCGATGAATCGGGCTACAGTCCATTAATACATTTTCATTAGGGAACAGTGTTAACGTTTTCTCACGCAGCCCGTCCCTTTTTATTAAGGTCTTCCGACTTCCTTCGGAAGACCTTATTGTTTTCCGTCTGTTTTCTATTATTATTATTATTATTATTCTTTTTTTCATAGTTATGGCGATATCTCAGCTGTCAGTGAGCAGATTTCAGAGATTTTTTCGCGGAAGATGCATCATGTAAATATCTCCAGACGTGTTTTTCATTTTTTCAAAATTCACTTCCGTTCGCGATTTTTGGGGAAATTTGTATTTTTTAAATGGCATTTTGTCCAGAATTTTTCTCGACAACGGCTAAAGATATGAAATTGAAACTCAATGAATAAATAGAACATCAAATTCCAATATGGGGAACGACCTTTATTTTTCGTCGTCGCCACTTCCGGTCGCAAACGGAAGTGAATTCAAAAAGTCCAATTTTTCAACTTTTTTGTTTTTCAATATTTTTCTTTAGGATTTACAGGGTTTATAGAGTGTTTTACAAAAATCCTAAATA
The DNA here is from genome assembly GCF_033153115.1 of Saccostrea echinata. Classification (NCBI taxonomy): domain Eukaryota; kingdom Metazoa; phylum Mollusca; class Bivalvia; order Ostreida; family Ostreidae; genus Saccostrea; species Saccostrea echinata. The sequence goes on from NW_026889854.1 coordinate 222,064, forward strand.
TGTATTCAATATTTTGATGCGTGCATTTATTGCAAAGATATGACCGATCCAAACTTTGTCCCACTGTCTGGGGTTCGAATCCTGCTGGAGGTAGTTAATTTTTTTTCTTTGTTTTTCTCTTTTTTTCAGTTGCTAATGACTTCTCTCTCTTTAAAAACATGTATGGTAGTTTTTGCTGATTTTTAAAAGCTTTTTTGTCAGAGATTCTGTAGAAAACCTTCCGACATATACTGAATATCTTTGCATCTATAATATGTCCTTCTAAAACTATTTTAAGGATTTCATTCTTGTCCCCAAAGCTTGACCCATTCAAAAGTTGTCACCCCTTTTGCAATAAAACCTTGTTATCGCTACTCCTCCGAAACCGTAAAACGTAGAGATTCCAAGCCTTCAGCAGTGTCTTCGACTCATTTAATACTCTCTTCATTCTATCATTGCAAAAGCATTCTTTGGTCCCTTGTATGAGTTACTGCCCCTGAAAGTTTATGCTGCTTACATTTAATGAGCTTTTTTTAAAACGGTGTATCCTAGAGACATGGGACCAACTGCATCGGCATGTTTGACTTTGACCTTGAAATATAGGTCAAGGTCAAAGTCATTTAAAAACATAAGAAATTCCTTATATATTTGTAAAATATAGCAATTCACCAAATGACCTTGAACTTTGACCTTGACCTTTGGCCTTGACATTGGGTCAAATGAAAAGTAAGGACATGCATCCAGCTCCAGTATCAGGTAAAAACATAGAAAGTAAAGATTTCCTTGTTTTTTTTTTTTTTGTTTTTTTTTTTTGGTTTTTTTTTTTTTTTTTTTGGAAATGACCTTGACCTTTGATCTTGACCCAAAGGTCACAATCAGGCTTAAAGATGTGAAAGTAGTTACAATTCTTAGTTTATGAGAGGCATAAAATAAATAATTCATCCCCCCCCTTCTTAAAAAAAATCACATCAACAACAACGTAGAATATTTCTGTAAAATTCAAACCAGACCTCGGATCGACAACATATTTGGTACATATGTAGCATAGACCTCAGAGAAACTTTCTTGAGAGTTTTACGGTGAGTCTTATAAGTTTATAGAAGTCATGAAGTTTCACGGCAAGAACTACATGTTCTGTTGTGTTTGAAATTAAAGTGCAGGTGGACGAAGAAATGATCTAAACCTTTTATCGGCTATTTCTTCAGATGTCGTTAGTAGCATTCGATTTTCCTGATATGATACGACATTTTAATACCAAGCATTCTCTCTTTCTTTTACATTTGGAATTTATTTGATTTTTATTTAGAATTAATCAGTTTCCAGAAATAGCGATTTTCGGTATATTAAAAACAATTCTCGCTTTCATTGTCGTGTTTCCCTTCTAAAAATGCATGTTGGGAGTTTAATTTGTGCTACACATATTTAATTTAACCCAAAGAAATGCTTATTTAAATGTTTCATATTTATTTCAGGATATTCAGTCAGAAATGTTAAAATCCGAACCCGATCTTTTCAGCTTACAACAAAGCTATTTTCAAAAAATTCAGCATGCTCACAATATCGATGAATCGGGCTACAGTCCATTAATACATTTTCATTAGGGAACAGTGTTAACGTTTTCTCACGCAGCCCGTCCCTTTTTATTAAGGTCTTCCGACTTCCTTCGGAAGACCTTATTGTTTTCCGTCTGTTTTCTATTATTATTATTATTATTATTCTTTTTTTCATAGTTATGGCGATATCTCAGCTGTCAGTGAGCAGATTTCAGAGATTTTTTCGCGGAAGATGCATCATGTAAATATCTCCAGACGTGTTTTTCATTTTTTCAAAATTCACTTCCGTTCGCGATTTTTGGGGAAATTTGTATTTTTTAAATGGCATTTTGTCCAGAATTTTTCTCGACAACGGCTAAAGATATGAAATTGAAACTCAATGAATAAATAGAACATCAAATTCCAATATGGGGAACGACCTTTATTTTTCGTCGTCGCCACTTCCGGTCGCAAACGGAAGTGAATTCAAAAAGTCCAATTTTTCAACTTTTTTGTTTTTCAATATTTTTCTTTAGGATTTACAGGGTTTATAGAGTGTTTTACAAAAATCCTAAATATGTATTCAATATTTTGATGCGTGCATTTATTGCAAAGATATGACCGATCCAAACTTTGTCCCACTGTCTGGGGTTCGAATCCTGCTGGAGGTAGTTAATTTTTTTTCTTTGTTTTTCTCTTTTTTTCAGTTGCTAATGACTTCTCTCTCTTTAAAAACATGTATGGTAGTTTTTGCTGATTTTTAAAAGCTTTTTTGTCAGAGATTCTGTAGAAAACCTTCCGACATATACTGAATATCTTTGCATCTATAATATGTCCTTCTAAAACTATTTTAAGGATTTCATTCTTGTCCCCAAAGCTTGACCCATTCAAAAGTTGTCACCCCTTTTGCAATAAAACCTTGTTATCGCTACTCCTCCGAAACCGTAAAACGTAGAGATTCCAAGCCTTCAGCAGTGTCTTCGACTCATTTAATACTCTCTTCATTCTATCATTGCAAAAGCATTCTTTGGTCCCTTGTATGAGTTACTGCCCCTGAAAGTTTATGCTGCTTACATTTAATGAGCTTTTTTTAAAACGGTGTATCCTAGAGACATGGGACCAACTGCATCGGCATGTTTGACTTTGACCTTGAAATATAGGTCAAGGTCAAAGTCATTTAAAAACATAAGAAATTCCTTATATATTTGTAAAATATAGCAATTCACCAAATGACCTTGAACTTTGACCTTGACCTTTGGCCTTGACATTGGGTCAAATGAAAAGTAAGGACATGCATCCAGCTCCAGTATCAGGTAAAAACATAGAAAGTAAAGATTTCCTTGTTTTGTTTTGTTTTGGTTTTTTTTTTTTTTTTTTTTTTTTTTTTTTTTTTTTTTTTTGGAAATGACCTTGACCTTTGATCTTGACCCAAAGGTCACAATCAGGCTTAAAGATGTGAAAGTAGTTACAATTCTTAGTTTATGAGAGGCATAAAATAAATAATTCATCCCCCCCCCCTTCTTAAAAAAAATCACATCAACAACAACGTAGAATATTTCTGTAAAATTCAAACCAGACCTCGGATCGACAACATATTTGGTACATATGTAGCATAGACCTCAGAGAAACTTTCTTGAGAGTTTTACGGTGAGTCTTATAAGTTTATAGAAGTCATGAAGTTTCACGGCAAGAACTACATGTTCTGTTGTGTTTGAAGTTAAAGTGCAGGTGGACGAAGAAATGATCTAAACCTTTTATCGGCTATTTCTTCAGATGTCGTTAGTAGCATTCGATTTTCCTGATATGATACGACATTTTAATACCAAGCATTCTCTCTTTCTTTTACATTTGGAATTTATTTGATTTTTATTTAGAATTAATCAGTTTCCAGAAATAGCGATTTTCGGTATATTAAAAACAATTCTCGCTTTCATTGTCGTGTTTCCCTTCTAAAAATGCATGTTGGGAGTTTAATTTGTGCTACACATATTTAATTTAACCCAAAGAAATGCTTATTTAAATGTTTCATATTTATTTCAGGATATTCAGTCAGAAATGTTAAAATCCGAACCCGATCTTTTCAGCTTACAACAAAGCTATTTTCAAAAAATTCAGCATGCTCACAATATCGATGAATCGGGCTACAGTCCATTAATACATTTTCATTAGGGAACAGTGTTAACGTTTTCTCACGCAGCCCGTCCCTTTTTATTAAGGTCTTCCGACTTCCTTCGGAAGACCTTATTGTTTTCCGTCTGTTTTCTATTATTATTATTATTATTATTCTTTTTTTCATAGTTATGGCGATATCTCAGCTGTCAGTGAGCAGATTTCAGAGATTTTTTCGCGGAAGATGCATCATGTAAATATCTCCAGACGTGTTTTTCATTTTTTCAAAATTCACTTCCGTTCGCGATTTTTGGGGAAATTTGTATTTTTTAAATGGCATTTTGTCCAGAATTTTTCTCGACAACGGCTAAAGATATGAAATTGAAACTCAATGAATAAATAGAACATCAAATTCCAATATGGGGAACGACCTTTATTTTTCGTCGTCGCCACTTCCGGTCGCAAACGGAAGTGAATTCAAAAAGTCCAATTTTTCAACTTTTTTGTTTTTCAATATTTTTCTTTAGGATTTACAGGGTTTATAGCGTGCATTTATTGCAAAGATATGACCGATCCAAACTTTGTCCCACTGTCTGGGGTTCGAATCCTGCTGGAGGTAGTTAATTTTTTTTCTTTGTTTTTCTCTTTTTTTCAGTTGCTAATGACTTCTCTCTCTTTAAAAACATGTATGGTAGTTTTTGCTGATTTTTAAAAGCTTTTTTGTCAGAGATTCTGTAGAAAACCTTCCGACATATACTGAATATCTTTGCATCTATAATATGTCCTTCTAAAACTATTTTAAGGATTTCATTCTTGTCCCCAAAGCTTGACCCATTCAAAAGTTGTCACCCCTTTTGCAATAAAACCTTGTTATCGCTACTCCTCCGAAACCGTAAAACGTAGAGATTCCAAGCCTTCAGCAGTGTCTTCGACTCATTTAATACTCTCTTCATTCTATCATTGCAAAAGCATTCTTTGGTCCCTTGTATGAGTTACTGCCCCTGAAAGTTTATGCTGCTTACATTTAATGAGCTTTTTTTAAAACGGTGTATCCTAGAGACATGGGACCAACTGCATCGGCATGTTTGACTTTGACCTTGAAATATAGGTCAAGGTCAAAGTCATTTAAAAACATAAGAAATTCCTTATATATTTGTAAAATATAGCAATTCACCAAATGACCTTGAACTTTGACCTTGACCTTTGGCCTTGACATTGGGTCAAATGAAAAGTAAGGACATGCATCCAGCTCCAGTATCAGGTAAAAACATAGAAAGTAAAGATTTCCTTGTTTTGTTTTGTTTTGGTTTTTTTTTTTTTTTTTTTTTTTTTTTTTTTTTTTTTTGGAAATGACCTTGACCTTTGATCTTGACCCAAAGGTCACAATCAGGCTTAAAGATGTGAAAGTAGTTACAATTCTTAGTTTATGAGAGGCATAAAATAAATAATTCATCCCCCCCCCTTCTTAAAAAAAATCACATCAACAACAACGTAGAATATTTCTGTAAAATTCAAACCAGACCTCGGATCGACAACATATTTGGTACATATGTAGCATAGACCTCAGAGAAACTTTCTTGAGAGTTTTACGGTGAGTCTTATAAGTTTATAGAAGTCATGAAGTTTCACGGCAAGAACTACATGTTCTGTTGTGTTTGAAATTAAAGTGCAGGTGGACGAAGAAATGATCTAAACCTTTTATCGGCTATTTCTTCAGATGTCGTTAGTAGCATTCGATTTTCCTGATATGATACGACATTTTAATACCAAGCATTCTCTCTTTCTTTTACATTTGGAATTTATTTGATTTTTATTTAGAATTAATCAGTTTCCAGAAATAGCGATTTTCGGTATATTAAAAACAATTCTCGCTTTCATTGTCGTGTTTCCCTTCTAAAAATGCATGTTGGGAGTTTAATTTGTGCTACACATATTTAATTTAACCCAAAGAAATGCTTATTTAAATGTTTCATATTTATTTCAGGATATTCAGTCAGAAATGTTAAAATCCGAACCCGATCTTTTCAGCTTACAACAAAGCTATTTTCAAAAAATTCAGCATGCTCACAATATCGATGAATCGGGCTACAGTCCATTAATACATTTTCATTAGGGAACAGTGTTAACGTTTTCTCACGCAGCCCGTCCCTTTTTATTAAGGTCTTCCGACTTCCTTCGGAAGACCTTATTGTTTTCCGTCTGTTTTCTATTATGATTATTATTATTATTATTCTTTTTTTCATAGTTATGGCGATATCTCAGCTGTCAGTGAGCAGATTTCAGAGATTTTTTCGCGGAAGATGCATCATGTAAATATCTCCAGACGTGTTTTTCATTTTTTCAAAATTCACTTCCGTTCGCGATTTTTGGGGAAATTTGTATTTTTTAAATGGCATTTTGTCCAGAATTTTTCTCGACAACGGCTAAAGATATGAAATTGAAACTCAATGAATAAATAGAACATCAAATTCCAATATGGGGAACGACCTTTATTTTTCGTCGTCGCCACTTCCGGTCGCAAACGGAAGTGAATTCAAAAAGTCCAATTTTTCAACTTTTTTGTTTTTCAATATTTTTCTTTAGGATTTACAGGGTTTATAGAGTGTTTTACAAAAATCCTAAATATGTATTCAATATTTTGATGCGTGCATTTATTGCAAAGATATGACCGATCCAAACTTTGTCCCACTGTCTGGGGTTCGAATCCTGCTGGAGGTAGTTAATTTTTTTTCTTTGTTTTTCTCTTTTTTTCAGTTGCTAATGACTTCTCTCTCTTTAAAAACATGTATGGTAGTTTTTGCTGATTTTTAAAAGCTTTTTTGTCAGAGATTCTGTAGAAAACCTTCCGACATATACTGAATATCTTTGCATCTATAATATGTCCTTCTAAAACTATTTTAAGGATTTCATTCTTGTCCCCAAAGCTTGACCCATTCAAAAGTTGTCACCCCTTTTGCAATAAAACCTTGTTATCGCTACTCCTCCGAAACCGTAAAACGTAGAGATTCCAAGCCTTCAGCAGTGTCTTCGACTCATTTAATACTCTCTTCATTCTATCATTGCAAAAGCATTCTTTGGTCCCTTGTATGAGTTACTGCCCCTGAAAGTTTATGCTGCTTACATTTAATGAGCTTTTTTTAAAACGGTGTATCCTAGAGACATGGGACCAACTGCATCGGCATGTTTGACTTTGACCTTGAAATATAGGTCAAGGTCAAAGTCATTTAAAAACATAAGAAATTCCTTATATATTTGTAAAATATAGCAATTCACCAAATGACCTTGAACTTTGACCTTGACCTTTGGCCTTGACATTGGGTCAAATGAAAAGTAAGGACATGCATCCAGCTCCAGTATCAGGTAAAAACATAGAAAGTAAAGATTTCCTTGTTTTGTTTTGTTTTTTTTTTTTTTTTTTTTTTTTTTTTTTGAAATGACCTTGACCTTTGATCTTGACCCAAAGGTCACAATCAGGCTTAAAGATGTGAAAGTAGTTACAATTCTTAGTTTATGAGAGGCATAAAATAAATAATTCATCCCCCCCCCCTTCTTAAAAAAAATCACATCAACAACAACGTAGAATATTTCTGTAAAATTCAAACCAGACCTCGGATCGACAACATATTTGGTACATATGTAGCATAGACCTCAGAGAAACTTTCTTGAGAGTTTTACGGTGAGTCTTATAAGTTTATAGAAGTCATGAAGTTTCACGGCAAGAACTACATGTTCTGTTGTGTTTGAAATTAAAGTGCAGGTGGACGAAGAAATGATCTAAACCTTTTATCGGCTATTTCTTCAGATGTCGTTAGTAGCATTCGATTTTCCTGATATGATACGACATTTTAATACCAAGCATTCTCTCTTTCTTTTACATTTGGAATTTATTTGATTTTTATTTAGAATTAATCAGTTTCCAGAAATAGCGATTTTCGGTATATTAAAAACAATTCTCGCTTTCATTGTCGTGTTTCCCTTCTAAAAATGCATGTTGGGAGTTTAATTTGTGCTACACATATTTAATTTAACCCAAAGAAATGCTTATTTAAATGTTTCATATTTATTTCAGGATATTCAGTCAGAAATGTTAAAATCCGAACCCGATCTTTTCAGCTTACAACAAAGCTATTTTCAAAAAATTCAGCATGCTCACAATATCGATGAATCGGGCTACAGTCCATTAATACATTTTCATTAGGGAACAGTGTTAACGTTTTCTCACGCAGCCCGTCCCTTTTTATTAAGGTCTTCCGACTTCCTTCGGAAGACCTTATTGTTTTCCGTCTGTTTTCTATTATTATTATTATTATTATTATTCTTTTTTTCATAGTTATGGCGATATCTCAGCTGTCAGTGAGCAGATTTCAGAGATTTTTTCGCGGAAGATGCATCATGTAAATATCTCCAGACGTGTTTTTCATTTTTTCAAAATTCACTTCCGTTCGCGATTTTTGGGGAAATTTGTATTTTTTAAATGGCATTTTGTCCAGAATTTTTCTCGACAACGGCTAAAGATATGAAATTGAAACTCAATGAATAAATAGAACATCAAATTCCAATATGGGGAACGACCTTTATTTTTCGTCGTCGCCACTTCCGGTCGCAAACGGAAGTGAATTCAAAAAGTCCAATTTTTCAACTTTTTTGTTTTTCAATATTTTTCTTTAGGATTTACAGGGTTTATAGAGTGTTTTACAAAAATCCTAAATATGTATTCAATATTTTGATGCGTGCATTTATTGCAAAGATATGACCGATCCAAACTTTGTCCCACTGTCTGGGGTTCGAATCCTGCTGGAGGTAGTTAATTTTTTTTCTTTGTTTTTCTCTTTTTTTCAGTTGCTAATGACTTCTCTCTCTTTAAAAACATGTATGGTAGTTTTTGCTGATTTTTAAAAGCTTTTTTGTCAGAGATTCTGTAGAAAACCTTCCGACATATACTGAATATCTTTGCATCTATAATATGTCCTTCTAAAACTATTTTAAGGATTTCATTCTTGTCCCCAAAGCTTGACCCATTCAAAAGTTGTCACCCCTTTTGCAATAAAACCTTGTTATCGCTACTCCTCCGAAACCGTAAAACGTAGAGATTCCAAGCCTTCAGCAGTGTCTTCGACTCATTTAATACTCTCTTCATTCTATCATTGCAAAAGCATTCTTTGGTCCCTTGTATGAGTTACTGCCCCTGAAAGTTTATGCTGCTTACATTTAATGAGCTTTTTTTAAAACGGTGTATCCTAGAGACATGGGACCAACTGCATCGGCATGTTTGACTTTGACCTTGAAATATAGGTCAAGGTCAAAGTCATTTAAAAACATAAGAAATTCCTTATATATTTGTAAAATATAGCAATTCACCAAATGACCTTGAACTTTGACCTTGACCTTTGGCCTTGACATTGGGTCAAATGAAAAGTAAGGACATGCATCCAGCTCCAGTATCAGGTAAAAACATAGAAAGTAAAGATTTCCTTGTTTTGTTTTGTTTTGGTTTTTTTTTTTTTTTTTTTTTTTTTTTTTTTTTTTTTTTTTTTTTTTTGGAAATGACCTTGAGCTTTGATCTTGACCCAAAGGTCACAATCAGGCTTAAAGATGTGAAAGTAGTTACAATTCTTAGTTTATGAGAGGCATAAAATAAATAATTCATCCCCCCCCCTTCTTAAAAAAAATCACATCAACAACAACGTAGAATATTTCTGTAAAATTCAAACCAGACCTCGGATCGACAACATATTTGGTACATATGTAGCATAGACCTCAGAGAAACTTTCTTGAGAGTTTTACGGTGAGTCTTATAAGTTTATAGAAGTCATGAAGTTTCACGGCAAGAACTACATGTTCTGTTGTGTTTGAAATTAAAGTGCAGGTGGACGAAGAAATGATCTAAACCTTTTACCGGCTATTTCTTCAGATGTCGTTAGTAGCATTCGATTTTCCTGATATGATACGACATTTTAATACCAAGCATTCTCTCTTTCTTTTACATTTGGAATTTATTTGATTTTTATTTAGAATTAATCAGTTTCCAGAAATAGCGATTTTCGGTATATTAAAAACAATTCTCGCTTTCATTGTCGTGTTTCCCTTCTAAAAATGCATGTTGGGAGTTTAATTTGTGCTACACATATTTAATTTAACCCAAAGAAATGCTTATTTAAATGTTTCATATTTATTTCAGGATATTCAGTCAGAAATGTTAAAATCCGAACCCGATCTTTTCAGCTTACAACAAAGCTATTTTCAAAAAATTCAGCATGCTCACAATATCGATGAATCGGGCTACAGTCCATTAATACATTTTCATTAGGGAACAGTGTTAACGTTTTCTCACGCAGCCCGTCCCTTTTTATTAAGGTCTTCCGACTTCCTTCGGAAGACCTTATTGTTTTCCGTCTGTTTTCTATTATTATTATTATTATTATTATTCTTTTTTTCATAGTTATGGCGATATCTCAGCTGTCAGTGAGCAGATTTCAGAGATTTTTTCGCGGAAGATGCATCATGTAAATATCTCCAGACGTGTTTTTCATTTTTTCAAAATTCACTTCCGTTCGCGATTTTTGGGGAAATTTGTATTTTTTAAATGGCATTTTGTCCAGAATTTTTCTCGACAACGGCTAAAGATATGAAATTGAAACTCAATGAATAAATAGAACATCAAATTCCAATATGGGGAACGACCTTTATTTTTCGTCGTCGCCACTTCCGGTCGCAAACGGAAGTGAATTCAAAAAGTCCAATTTTTCAACTTTTTTGTTTTTCAATATTTTTCTTTAGGATTTACAGGGTTTATAGAGTGTTTTACAAAAATCCTAAATATGTATTCAATATTTTGATGCGTGCATTTATTGCAAAGATATGACCGATCCAAACTTTGTCCCACTGTCTGGGGTTCGAATCCTGCTGGAGGTAGTTAATTTTTTTTCTTTGTTTTTCTCTTTTTTTCAGTTGCTAATGACTTCTCTCTCTTTAAAAACATGTATGGTAGTTTTTGCTGATTTTTAAAAGCTTTTTTGTCAGAGATTCTGTAGAAAACCTTCCGACATATACTGAATATCTTTGCATCTATAATATGTCCTTCTAAAACTATTTTAAGGATTTCATTCTTGTCCCCAAAGCTTGACCCATTCAAAAGTTGTCACCCCTTTTGCAATAAAACCTTGTTATCGCTACTCCTCCGAAACCGTAAAACGTAGAGATTCCAAGCCTTCAGCAGTGTCTTCGACTCATTTAATACTCTCTTCATTCTATCATTGCAAAAGCATTCTTTGGTCCCTTGTATGAGTTACTGCCCCTGAAAGTTTATGCTGCTTACATTTAATGAGCTTTTTTTAAAACGGTGTATCCTAGAGACATGGGACCAACTGCATCGGCATGTTTGACTTTGACCTTGAAATATAGGTCAAGGTCAAAGTCATTTAAAAACATAAGAAATTCCTTATATATTTGTAAAATATAGCAATTCACCAAATGACCTTGAACTTTGACCTTGACCTTTGGCCTTGACATTGGGTCAAATGAAAAGTAAGGACATGCATCCAGCTCCAGTATCAGGTAAAAACATAGAAAGTAAAGATTTCCTTGTTTTGTTTTGGTTTTTTTTTTTTTTTTTTTTTTTTTTTTTTTTTTTTTTTTTTGGAAATGACCTTGACCTTTGATCTGGACCCAAAGGTCACAATCAGGCTTAAAGATGTGAAAGTAGTTACAATTCTTAGTTTATGAGAGGCATAAAATAAATAATTCATCCCCCCCCCCTTCTTAAAAAAAATCACATCAACAACAACGTAGAATATTTCTGTAAAATTCAAACCAGACCTCGGATCGACAACATATTTGGTACATATGTAGCATAGACCTCAGAGAAACTTTCTTGAGAGTTTTACGGTGAGTCTTATAAGTTTATAGAAGTCATGAAGTTTCACGGCAAGAACTACATGTTCTGTTGTGTTTGAAATTAAAGTGAAGGTGAACGAAGAAATGATCTAAACCTTTTATCGGCTATTTCTTCAGATGTCGTTAGTAGCATTCGATTTTCCTGATATGATACGACATTTTAATACCAAGCATTCTCTCTTTCTTTTACATTTGGAATTTATTTGATTTTTATTTAGAATTAATCAGTTTCCAGAAATAGCGATTTTCGGTATATTAAAAACAATTCTCGCTTTCATTGTCGTGTTTCCCTTCTAAAAATGCATGTTGGGAGTTTAATTTGTGCTACACATATTTAATTTAACCCAAAGAAATGCTTATTTAAATGTTTCATATTTATTTCAGGATATTCAGTCAGAAATGTTAAAATCCGAACCCGATCTTTTCAGCTTACAACAAAGCTATTTTCAAAAAATTCAGCATGCTCACAATATCGATGAATCGGGCTACAGTCCATTAATACATTTTCATTAGGGAACAGTGTTAACGTTTTCTCACGCAGCCCGTCCCTTTTTATTAAGGTCTTCCGACTTCCTTCGGAAGACCTTATTGTTTTCCGTCTGTTTTCTATTATTATTATTATTATTATTCTTTTTTTCATAGTTATGGCGGTATCTCAGCTGTCAGTGAGCAGATTTCAGAGATTTTTTCGCGGAAGAGGCATCATGTAAATATCTCCAGACGTGTTTTTCATTTTTTCAAAATTCACTTCCGTTCGCGATTTTTGGGGAAATTTGTATTTTTTAAATGGCATTTTGTCCAGAATTTTTCTCGACAACGGCTAAAGATATGAAATTGAAACTCAATGAATAAATAGAACATCAAATTCCAATATGGGGAACGACCTTTATTTTTCGTCGTCGCCACTTCCGGTCGCAAACGGAAGTGAATTCAAAAAGTCCAATTTTTCAACTTTTTTGTTTTTCAATATTTTTCTTTAGGATTTACAGGGTTTATAGAGTGTTTTACAAAAATCCTAAATATGTATTCAATATTTTGATGCGTGCATTTATTGCAAAGATATGACCGATCCAAACTTTGTCCCACTGTCTGGGGTTCGAATCCTGCTGGAGGTAGTTAATTTTTTTTCTTTGTTTTTCTCTTTTTTTCAGTTGCTAATGACTTCTCTCTCTTTAAAAACATGTATGGTAGTTCTGTAAGGATTTCATTCTTGTCCCCAAAGCTTGACCCATTCAAAAGTTGTCACCCCTTTTGCAATAAAACCTTGTTATCGCTACTCCTCCGAAACCGTAAAACGTAGAGATTCCAAGCCTTCAGCAGTGTCTTCGACTCATTTAATACTCTCTTCATTCTATCATTGCAAAAGCATTCTTTGGTCCCTTGTATGAGTTACTGCCCCTGAAAGTTTATGCTGCTTACATTTAATGAGCTTTTTTTAAAACGGTGTATCCTAGAGACATGGGACCAACTGCATCGGCATGTTTGACTTTGACCTTGAAATATAGGTCAAGGTCAAAGTCATTTAAAAACATAAGAAATTCCTTATATATTTGTAAAATATAGCAATTCACCAAATGACCTTGAACTTTGACCTTGACCTTTGGCCTTGACATTGGGTCAAATGAAAAGTAAGGACATGCATCCAGCTCCAGTATCAGGTAAAAACATAGAAAGTAAAGATTTCCTTGTTTTGTTTTTTTTTGGTTTTTTTTTTTTTTTTTTTTTTTTTTTTTTTTTTTTTTTTTTTTGGAAATGACCTTGACCTTTGATCTTGACCCAAAGGTCACAATCAGGCTTAAAGATGTGAAAGTAGTTACAATTCTTAGTTTATGAGAGGCATAAAATAAATAATTCATCCCCCCCCCCTTCTTAAAAAAAATCACATCAACAACAACGTAGAATATTTCTGTAAAATTCAAACCAGACCTCGGATCGACAACATATTTGGTACATATGTAGCATAGACCTCAGAGAAACTTTCTTGAGAGTTTTACGGTGAGTCTTATAAGTTTATAGAAGTCATGAAGTTTCACGGCAAGAACTACATGTTCTGTTGTGTTTGAAATTAAAGTGCAGGTGGACGAAGAAATGATCTAAACCTTTTATCGGCTATTTCTTCAGATGTCGTTAGTAGCATTCGATTTTCCTGATATGATACGACATTTTAATACCAAGCATTCTCTCTTTCTTTTACATTTGGAATTTATTTGATTTTTATTTAGAATTAATCAGTTTCCAGAAATAGCGATTTTCGGTATATTAAAAACAATTCTCGCTTTCATTGTCGTGTTTCCCTTCTAAAAATGCATGTTGGGAGTTTAATTTGTGCTACACATATTTAATTTAACCCAAAGAAATGCTTATTTAAATGTTTCATATTTATTTCAGGATATTCAGTCAGAAATGTTAAAATCCGAACCCGATCTTTTCAGCTTACAACAAAGCTATTTTCAAAAAATTCAGCATGCTCACAATATCGATGAATCGGGCTACAGTCCATTAATACATTTTCATTAGGGAACAGTGTTAACGTTTTCTCACGCAGCCCGTCCCTTTTTATTAAGGTCTTCCGACTTCCTTCGGAAGACCTTATTGTTTTCCGTCTGTTTTCTATTATTATTATTATTATTATTCTTTTTTTCATAGTTATGGCGATATCTCAGCTGTCAGTGAGCAGATTTCAGAGATTTTTTCGCGGAAGATGCATCATGTAAATATCTCCAGACGTGTTTTTCATTTTTTCAAAATTCACTTCCGTTCGCGATTTTTGGGGAAATTTGTATTTTTTAAATGGCATTTTGTCCAGAATTTTTCTCGACAACGGCTAAAGATATGAAATTGAAACTCAATGAATAAATAGAACATCAAATTCCAATATGGGGAACGACCTTTATTTTTCGTCGTCGCCACTTCCGGTCGCAAACGGAAGTGAATTCAAAAAGTCCAATTTTTCAACTTTTTTGTTTTTCAATATTTTTCTTTAGGATTTACAGGGTTTATAGAGTGTTTTACAAAAATCCTAAATATGTATTCAATATTTTGATGCGTGCATTTATTGCATAGATATGACCGATCCAAACTTTGTCCCACTGTCTGGGGTTCGAATCCTGCTGGAGGTAGTTAATTTTTTTTCTTTGTTTTTCTCTTTTTTTCAGTTGCTAATGACTTCTCTCTCTTTAAAAACATGTATGGTAGTTTTTGCTGATTTTTAAAAGCTTTTTTTTCAGAGATTCTGTAGAAAACCTTCCGACATATACTGAATATCTTTGCATCTATAATATGTCCTTCTAAAACTATTTTAAGGATTTCATTCTTGTCCCCAAAGCTTGACCCATTCAAAAGTTGTCACCCCTTTTGCAATAAAACCTTGTTATCGCTACTCCTCCGAAACCGTAAAACGTAGAGATTCCAAGCCTTCAGCAGTGTCTTCGACTCATTTAATACTCTCTTCATTCTATCATTGCAAAAGCATTCTTTGGTCCCTTGTATGAGTTACTGCCCCTGAAAGTTTATGCTGCTTACATTTAATGAGCTTTTTTTAAAACGGTGTATCCTAGAGACATGGGACCAACTGCATCGGCATGTTTGACTTTGACCTTGAAATATAGGTCAAGGTCAAAGTCATTTAAAAACATAAGAAATTCCTTATATATTTGTAAAATATAGCAATTCACCAAATGACCTTGAACTTTGACCTTGACCTTTGGCCTTGACATTGGGTCAAATGAAAAGTAAGGACATGCATCCAGCTCCAGTATCAGGTAAAAACATAGAAAGTAAAGATTTCCTTGTTTTGTTTTGGTTTTTTTTTTTTTTTTTTTTTTTTTTTTTTTTTTTTTTTGGAAATGACCTTGACCTTTGATCTGGACCCAAAGGTCACAATCAGGCTTAAAGATGTGAAAGTAGTTACAATTCTTAGTTTATGAGAGGCATAAAATAAATAATTCATCCCCCCCCCCTTCTTAAAAAAAATCACATCAACAACAACGTAGAATATTTCTGTAAAATTCAAACCAGACCTCGGATCGACAACATATTTGGTACATATGTAGCATAGACCTCAGAGAAACTTTCTTGAGAGTTTTACGGTGAGTCTTATAAGTTTATAGAAGTCATGAAGTTTCACGGCAAGAACTACATGTTCTGTTGTGTTTGAAATTAAAGTGCAGGTGGACGAAGAAATGATCTAAACCTTTTATCGGCTATTTCTTCAGATGTCGTTAGTAGCATTCGATTTTCCTGATATGATACGACATTTTAATACCAAGCATTCTCTCTTTCTTTTACATTTGGAATTTATTTGATTTTTATTTAGAATTAATCAGTTTCCAGAAATAGCGATTTTCGGTATATTAAAAACAATTCTCGCTTTCATTGTCGTGTTTCCCTTCTAAAAATGCATGTTGGGAGTTTAATTTGTGCTACACATATTTAATTTAACCCAAAGAAATGCTTATTTAAATGTTTCATATTTATTTCAGGATATTCAGTCAGAAATGTTAAAATCCGAACCCGATCTTTTCAGCTTACAACAAAGCTATTTTCAAAAAATTCAGCATGCTCACAATATCGATGAATCGGGCTACAGTCCATTAATACATTTTCATTAGGGAACAGTGTTAACGTTTTCTCACGCAGCCCGTCCCTTTTTATTAAGGTCTTCCGACTTCCTTCGGAAGACCTTATTGTTTTCCGTCTGTTTTCTATTATTATTATTATTATTATTCTTTTTTTCATAGTTATGGCGGTATCTCAGCTGTCAGTGAGCAGATTTCAGAGATTTTTTCGCGGAAGAGGCATCATGTAAATATCTCCAGACGTGTTTTTCATTTTTTCAAAATTCACTTCCGTTCGCGATTTTTGGGGAAATTTGTATTTTTTAAATGGCATTTTGTCCAGAATTTTTCTCGACAACGGCTAAAGATATGAAATTGAAACTCAATGAATAAATAGAACATCAAATTCCAATATGGGGAACGACCTTTATTTTTCGTCGTCGCCACTTCCGGTCGCAAACGGAAGTGAATTCAAAAAGTCCAATTTTTCAACTTTTTTGTTTTTCAATATTTTTCTTTAGGATTTACAGGGTTTATAGAGTGTTTTACAAAAATCCTAAATATGTATTCAATATTTTGATGCGTGCATTTATTGCAAAGATATGACCGATCCAAACTTTGTCCCACTGTCTGGGGTTCGAATCCTGCTGGAGGTAGTTAATTTTTTTTCTTTGTTTTTCTCTTTTTTTCAGTTGCTAATGACTTCTCTCTCTTTAAAAACATGTATGGTAGTTCTGTAAGGATTTCATTCTTGTCCCCAAAGCTTGACCCATTCAAAAGTTGTCACCCCTTTTGCAATAAAACCTTGTTATCGCTACTCCTCCGAAACCGTAAAACGTAGAGATTCCAAGCCTTCAGCAGTGTCTTCGACTCATTTAATACTCTCTTCATTCTATCATTGCAAAAGCATTCTTTGGTCCCTTGTATGAGTTACTGCCCCTGAAAGTTTATGCTGCTTACATTTAATGAGCTTTTTTTAAAACGGTGTATCCTAGAGACATGGGACCAACTGCATCGGCATGTTTGACTTTGACCTTGAAATATAGGTCAAGGTCAAAGTCATTTAAAAACATAAGAAATTCCTTATATATTTGTAAAATATAGCAATTCACCAAATGACCTTGAACTTTGACCTTGACCTTTGGCCTTGACATTGGGTCAAATGAAAAGTAAGGACATGCATCCAGCTCCAGTATCAGGTAAAAACATAGAAAGTAAAGATTTCCTTGTTTTGTTTTTTTTTGGTTTTTTTTTTTTTTTTTTTTTTTTTTTTTTTTTTTTTTTTTTTTGGAAATGACCTTGACCTTTGATCTTGACCCAAAGGTCACAATCAGGCTTAAAGATGTGAAAGTAGTTACAATTCTTAGTTTATGAGAGGCATAAAATAAATAATTCATCCCCCCCCCTTCTTAAAAAAAATCACATCAACAACAACGTAGAATATTTCTGTAAAATTCAAACCAGACCTCGGATCGACAACATATTTGGTACATATGTAGCATAGACCTCAGAGAAACTTTCTTGAGAGTTTTACGGTGAGTCTTATAAGTTTATAGAAGTCATGAAGTTTCACGGCAAGAACTACATGTTCTGTTGTGTTTGAAATTAAAGTGCAGGTGGACGAAGAAATGATCTAAACCTTTTATCGGCTATTTCTTCAGATGTCGTTAGTAGCATTCGATTTTCCTGATATGATACGACATTTTAATACCAAGCATTCTCTCTTTCTTTTACATTTGGAATTTATTTGATTTTTATTTAGAATTAATCAGTTTCCAGAAATAGCGATTTTCGGTATATTAAAAACAATTCTCGCTTTCATTGTCGTGTTTCCCTTCTAAAAATGCATGTTGGGAGTTTAATTTGTGCTACACATATTTAATTTAACCCAAAGAAATGCTTATTTAAATGTTTCATATTTATTTCAGGATATTCAGTCAGAAATGTTAAAATCCGAACCCGATCTTTTCAGCTTACAACAAAGCTATTTTCAAAAAATTCAGCATGCTCACAATATCGATGAATCGGGCTACAGTCCATTAATACATTTTCATTAGGGAACAGTGTTAACGTTTTCTCACGCAGCCCGTCCCTTTTTATTAAGGTCTTCCGACTTCCTTCGGAAGACCTTATTGTTTTCCGTCTGTTTTCTATTATTATTATTATTATTATTCTTTTTTTCATAGTTATGGCGATATCTCAGCTGTCAGTGAGCAGATTTCAGAGATTTTTTCGCGGAAGATGCATCATGTAAATATCTCCAGACGCGTTTTTCATTTTTTCAAAATTCACTTCCGTTCGCGATTTTTGGGGAAATTTGTATTTTTTAAATGGCATTTTGTCCAGAATTTTTCTCGACAACGGCTAAAGATATGAAATTGAAACTCAATGAATAAATAGAACATCAAATTCCAATATGGGGAACGACCTTTATTTTTCGTCGTCGCCACTTCCGGTCGCAAACGGAAGTGAATTCAAAAAGTCCAATTTTTCAACTTTTTTGTTTTTCAATATTTTTCTTTAGGATTTACAGGGTTTATAGAGTGTTTTACAAAAATCCTAAATATGTATTCAATATTTTGATGCGTGCATTTATTGCATAGATATGACCGATCCAAACTTTGTCCCACTGTCTGGGGTTCGAATCCTGCTGGAGGTAGTTAATTTTTTTTCTTTGTTTTTCTCTTTTTTTCAGTTGCTAATGACTTCTCTCTCTTTAAAAACATGTATGGTAGTTTTTGCTGATTTTTAAAAGCTTTTTTTTCAGAGATTCTGTAGAAAACCTTCCGACATATACTGAATATCTTTGCATCTATAATATGTCCTTCTAAAACTATTTTAAGGATTTCATTCTTGTCCCCAAAGCTTGACCCATTCAAAAGTTGTCACCCCTTTTGCAATAAAACCTTGTTATCGCTACTCCTCCGAAACCGTAAAACGTAGAGATTCCAAGCCTTCAGCAGTGTCTTCGACTCATTTAATACTCTCTTCATTCTATCATTGCAAAAGCATTCTTTGGTCCCTTGTATGAGTTACTGCCCCTGAAAGTTTATGCTGCTTACATTTAATGAGCTTTTTTTAAAACGGTGTATCCTAGAGACATGGGACCAACTGCATCGGCATGTTTGACTTTGACCTTGAAATATAGGTCAAGGTCAAAGTCATTTAAAAACATAAGAAATTCCTTATATATTTGTAAAATATAGCAATTCACCAAATGACCTTGAACTTTGACCTTGACCTTTGGCCTTGACATTGGGTCAAATGAAAAGTAAGGACATGCATCCAGCTCCAGTATCAGGTAAAAACATAGAAAGTAAAGATTTCCTTGTTTTGTTTTGGTTTTTTTTTTTTTTTTTTTTTTTTTTTTTTTTTTTTTTTTTGGAAATGACCTTGACCTTTGATCTGGACCCAAAGGTCACAATCAGGCTTAAAGATGTGAAAGTAGTTACAATTCTTAGTTTATGAGAGGCATAAAATAAATAATTCATCCCCCCCCCCTTCTTAAAAAAAATCACATCAACAACAACGTAGAATATTTCTGTAAAATTCAAACCAGACCTCGGATCGACAACATATTTGGTACATATGTAGCATAGACCTCAGAGAAACTTTCTTGAGAGTTTTACGGTGAGTCTTATAAGTTTATAGAAGTCATGAAGTTTCACGGCAAGAACTACATGTTCTGTTGTGTTTGAAATTAAAGTGCAGGTGGACGAAGAAATGATCTAAACCTTTTATCGGCTATTTCTTCAGATGTCGTTAGTAGCATTCGATTTTCCTGATATGATACGACATTTAAATACCAAGCATTCTCTCTTTCTTTTACATTTGGAATTTATTTGATTTTTATTTAGAATTAATCAGTTTCCAGAAATAGCGATTTTCGGTATATTAAAAACAATTCTCGCTTTCATTGTCGTGTTTCCCTTCTAAAAATGCATGTTGGGAGTTTAATTTGTGCTACACATATTTAATTTAACCCAAAGAAATGCTTATTTAAATGTTTCATATTTATTTCAGGATATTCAGTCAGAAATGTTAAAATCCGAACCCGATCTTTTCAGCTTACAACAAAGCTATTTTCAAAAAATTCAGCATGCTCACAATATCGATGAATCGGGCTACAGTCCATTAATACATTTTCATTAGGGAACAGTGTTAACGTTTTCTCACGCAGCCCGTCCCTTTTTATTAAGGTCTTCCGACTTCCTTCGGAAGACCTTATTGTTTTCCGTCTGTTTTCTATTATTATTATTATTATTATTCTTTTTTTCATAGTTATGGCGATATCTCAGCTGTCAGTGAGCAGATTTCAGAGATTTTTTCGCGGAAGATGCATCATGTAAATATCTCCAGACGTGTTTTTCATTTTTTCAAAATTCACTTCCGTTCGCGATTTTTGGGGAAATTTGTATTTTTTAAATGGCATTTTGTCCAGAATTTTTCTCGACAACGGCTAAAGATATGAAATTGAAACTCAATGAATAAATAGAACATCAAATTCCAATATGGGGAACGACCTTTATTTTTCGTCGTCGCCACTTCCGGTCGCAAACGGAAGTGAATTCAAAAAGTCCAATTTTTCAACTTTTTTGTTTTTCAATATTTTTCTTTAGGATTTACAGGGTTTATAGAGTGTTTTACAAAAATCCTAAATATGTATTCAATATTTTGATGCGTGCATTTATTGCATAGATATGACCGATCCAAACTTTGTCCCACTGTCTGGGGTTCGAATCCTGCTGGAGGTAGTTAATTTTTTTTCTTTGTTTTTCTCTTTTTTTCAGTTGCTAATGACTTCTCTCTCTTTAAAAACATGTATGGTAGTTTTTGCTGATTTTTAAAAGCTTTTTTTTCAGAGATTCTGTAGAAAACCTTCCGACATATACTGAATATCTTTGCATCTATAATATGTCCTTCTAAAACTATTTTAAGGATTTCATTCTTGTCCCCAAAGCTTGACCCATTCAAAAGTTGTCACCCCTTTTGCAATAAAACCTTGTTATCGCTACTCCTCCGAAACCGTAAAACGTAGAGATTCCAAGCCTTCAGCAGTGTCTTCGACTCATTTAATACTCTCTTCATTCTATCATTGCAAAAGCATTCTTTGGTCCCTTGTATGAGTTACTGCCCCTGAAAGTTTATGCTGCTTACATTTAATGAGCTTTTTTTAAAACGGTGTATCCTAGAGACATGGGACCAACTGCATCGGCATGTTTGACTTTGACCTTGAAATATAGGTCAAGGTCAAAGTCATTTAAAAACATAAGAAATTCCTTATATATTTGTAAAATATAGCAATTCACCAAATGACCTTGAACTTTGACCTTGACCTTTGGCCTTGACATTGGGTCAAATGAAAAGTAAGGACATGCATCCAGCTCCAGTATCAGGTAAAAACATAGAAAGTAAAGATTTCCTTGTTTTGTTTTGGTTTTTTTTTTTTTTTTTTTTTTTTTTTTTTTTTTTTTTTGGAAATGACCTTGACCTTTGATCTTGACCCAAAGGTCACAATCAGGCTTAAAGATGTGAAAGTAGTTACAATTCTTAGTTTATGAGAGGCATAAAATAAATAATTCATCCCCCCCCCCTTCTTAAAAAAAATCACATCAACAACAACGTAGAATATTTCTGTAAAATTCAAACCAGACCTCGGATCGACAACATATTTGGTACATATGTAGCATAGACCTCAGAGAAACTTTCTTGAGAGTTTTACGGTGAGTCTTATAAGTTTATAGAAGTCATGAAGTTTCACGGCAAGAACTACATGTTCTGTTGTGTTTGAAATTAAAGTGCAGGTGGACGAAGAAATGATCTAAACCTTTTATCGGCTATTTCTTCAGATGTCGTTAGTAGCATTCGATTTTCCTGATATGATACGACATTTTAATACCAAGCATTCTCTCTTTCTTTTACATTTGGAATTTATTTGATTTTTATTTAGAATTAATCAGTTTCCAGAAATAGCGATTTTCGGTATATTAAAAACAATTCTCGCTTTCATTGTCGTGTTTCCCTTCTAAAAATGCATGTTGGGAGTTTAATTTGTGCTACACATATTTAATTTAACCCAAAGAAATGCTTATTTAAATGTTTCATATTTATTTCAGGATATTCAGTCAGAAATGTTAAAATCCGAACCCGATCTTTTCAGCTTACAACAAAGCTATTTTCAAAAAATTCAGCATGCTCACAATATCGATGAATCGGGCTACAGTCCATTAATACATTTTCATTAGGGAACAGTGTTAACGTTTTCTCACGCAGCCCGTCCCTTTTTATTAAGGTCTTCCGACTTCCTTCGGAAGACCTTATTGTTTTCCGTCTGTTTTCTATTATTATTATTATTATTATTCTTTTTTTCATAGTTATGGCGATATCTCAGCTGTCAGTGAGCAGATTTCAGAGATTTTTTCGCGGAAGATGCATCATGTAAATATCTCCAGACGTGTTTTTCATTTTTTCAAAATTCACTTCCGTTCGCGATTTTTGGGGAAATTTGTATTTTTTAAATGGCATTTTGTCCAGAATTTTTCTCGACAACGGCTAAAGATATGAAATTGAAACTCAATGAATAAATAGAACATCAAATTCCAATATGGGGAACGACCTTTATTTTTCGTCGTCGCCACTTCCGGTCGCAAACGGAAGTGAATTCAAAAAGTCCAATTTTTCAACTTTTTTGTTTTTCAATATTTTTCTTTAGGATTTACAGGGTTTATAGAGTGTTTTACAAAAATCCTAAATATGTATTCAATATTTTGATGCGTGCATTTATTGCATAGATATGACCGATCCAAACTTTGTCCCACTGTCTGGGGTTCGAATCCTGCTGGAGGTAGTTAATTTTTTTTCTTTGTTTTTCTCTTTTTTTCAGTTGCTAATGACTTCTCTCTCTTTAAAAACATGTATGGTAGTTTTTGCTGATTTTTAAAAGCTTTTTTTTCAGAGATTCTGTAGAAAACCTTCCGACATATACTGAATATCTTTGCATCTATAATATGTCCTTCTAAAACTATTTTAAGGATTTCATTCTTGTCCCCAAAGCTTGACCCATTCAAAAGTTGTCACCCCTTTTGCAATAAAACCTTGTTATCGCTACTCCTCCGAAACCGTAAAACGTAGAGATTCCAAGCCTTCAGCAGTGTCTTCGACTCATTTAATACTCTCTTCATTCTATCATTGCAAAAGCATTCTTTGGTCCCTTGTATGAGTTACTGCCCCTGAAAGTTTATGCTGCTTACATTTAATGAGCTTTTTTTAAAACGGTGTATCCTAGAGACATGGGACCAACTGCATCGGCATGTTTGACTTTGACCTTGAAATATAGGTCAAGGTCAAAGTCATTTAAAAACATAAGAAATTCCTTATATATTTGTAAAATATAGCAATTCACCAAATGACCTTGAACTTTGACCTTGACCTTTGGCCTTGACATTGGGTCAAATGAAAAGTAAGGACATGCATCCAGCTCCAGTATCAGGTAAAAACATAGAAAGTAAAGATTTCCTTGTTTTGTTTTGGTTTTTTTTTTTTTTTTTTTTTTTTTTTTTTTTTTTTTTTTGGAAATGACCTTGACCTTTGATCTTGACCCAAAGGTCACAATCAGGCTTAAAGATGTGAAAGTAGTTACAATTCTTAGTTTATGAGAGGCATAAAATAAATAATTCATCCCCCCCCCCTTCTTAAAAAAAATCACATCAACAACAACGTAGAATATTTCTGTAAAATTCAAACCAGACCTCGGATCGACAACATATTTGGTACATATGTAGCATAGACCTCAGAGAAACTTTCTTGAGAGTTTTACGGTGAGTCTTATAAGTTTATAGAAGTCATGAAGTTTCACGGCAAGAACTACATGTTCTGTTGTGTTTGAAATTAAAGTGCAGGTGGACGAAGAAATGATCTAAACCTTTTATCGGCTATTTCTTCAGATGTCGTTAGTAGCATTCGATTTTCCTGATATGATACGACATTTTAATACCAAGCATTCTCTCTTTCTTTTACATTTGGAATTTATTTGATTTTTATTTAGAATTAATCAGTTTCCAGAAATAGCGATTTTCGGTATATTAAAAACAATTCTCGCTTTCATTGTCGTGTTTCCCTTCTAAAAATGCATGTTGGGAGTTTAATTTGTGCTACACATATTTAATTTAACCCAAAGAAATGCTTATTTAAATGTTTCATATTTATTTCAGGATATTCAGTCAGAAATGTTAAAATCCGAACCCGATCTTTTCAGCTTACAACAAAGCTATTTTCAAAAAATTCAGCATGCTCACAATATCGATGAATCGGGCTACAGTCCATTAATACATTTTCATTAGGGAACAGTGTTAACGTTTTCTCACGCAGCCCGTCCCTTTTTATTAAGGTCTTCCGACTTCCTTCGGAAGACCTTATTGTTTTCCGTCTGTTTTCTATTATTATTATTATTATTATTCTTTTTTTCATAGTTATGGCGATATCTCAGCTGTCAGTGAGCAGATTTCAGAGATTTTTTCGCGGAAGATGCATCATGTAAATATCTCCAGACGTGTTTTTCATTTTTTCAAAATTCACTTCCGTTCGCGATTTTTGGGGAAATTTGTATTTTTTAAATGGCATTTTGTCCAGAATTTTTCTCGACAACGGCTAAAGATATGAAATTGAAACTCAATGAATAAATAGAACATCAAATTCCAATATGGGGAACGACCTTTATTTTTCGTCGTCGCCACTTCCGGTCGCAAACGGAAGTGAATTCAAAAAGTCCAATTTTTCAACTTTTTTGTTTTTCAATATTTTTCTTTAGGATTTACAGGGTTTATAGAGTGTTTTACAAAAATCCTAAATATGTATTCAATATTTTGATGCGTGCATTTATTGCATAGATATGACCGATCCAAACTTTGTCCCACTGTCTGGGGTTCGAATCCTGCTGGAGGTAGTTAATTTTTTTTCTTTGTTTTTCTCTTTTTTTCAGTTGCTAATGACTTCTCTCTCTTTAAAAACATGTATGGTAGTTTTTGCTGATTTTTAAAAGCTTTTTTTTCAGAGATTCTGTAGAAAACCTTCCGACATATACTGAATATCTTTGCATCTATAATATGTCCTTCTAAAACTATTTTAAGGATTTCATTCTTGT
>NW_026889855.1:0-7500 GCF_033153115.1 Saccostrea echinata
GGTAGGGTGGGGCCACAATGGAGGATCAAAGTCTTAAATAGAAATATATAGGAAAATATCTTCTTCTGAAGAACTGCAAACCATGATTAGTCATTTTGATGTGGAAGCATCCTCATGTAGTGTAGATC
The DNA here is from genome assembly GCF_033153115.1 of Saccostrea echinata. Lineage (NCBI taxonomy): Eukaryota > Metazoa > Mollusca > Bivalvia > Ostreida > Ostreidae > Saccostrea > Saccostrea echinata. The sequence continues at coordinate 129 of NW_026889855.1, forward strand.
CAATTTTGTTCAAATGATGATCCCAGGGTAGGGTGGGGCCCAATGGGGGATCAAATGTTTAACATAAGAACCTATAGAAAAACTATTCCTTCTCAAGAACAGAAAAGCTATGTTTAGTCATATTGATATGGAAGCATCCTCAGGTAGTGTAGATTCAAGTTTGTTCAAATGATGACCCCTGGGACAGGGAGGAGCCACAATAGGGGATCAAATTTTTACAAAGGAATATATGGGAAATTTTTTTTTTTAAATCTTCTCAAGTACAACAAAGCCCCTCCCCCCCCCCCCCCCCCCCCCCCCGAAAAGTAATCTTTTCAATACTGAACTGATTTGTGCTTTTGCCTAGCCAATGTGCTCAGGTGAGCGATGTGGCCTCTTGTTGATATATCATTTGTATTCCTTTGTATAACTATGATCCCCTGTTATGGCCCCTCTATTCTCCTGGGGGGTCATGATTTGAACAAATTTGAATCTACATTATCCGAGGATGCTTGCATTTAAATACGACTAATTATGGCTTTGCTGTTATTCAGAAAAAGATTTTAAAAGGCTTGCTTTTTCCTATGTATTCCTATGTAAAACTTTGATCGCCCATTGTGGCCCCACCCTACCCCTGGGGGGTCATGATTTAAACAAACTTGAATCTACACTACCTGAGGATGCACCCATTAAAAAAACAATCATGGCTTTGCTGTTCTTGAGAAGAATATTTTTACAAATTTTTCCAATGTATTTTATGTAAAACTTTGATTGCCCATTGTGGCCCCACCCTACCCCCGAGGTCCATGATTGGAACAAACTTGAATCTACCTGAGGATGCTTCCATATAAATATAACCAATCATGGCTTTGCTGTTCTTGAGAAGAAGATTTTTAAAGAATTTTCCTATATAATCCTATGTAAAACTTTGATCACCCATTGTGGGCCCACCCTATCCAAGGGGGTCATGATTTGTACAAATTTGAATCTACACTACCTGAGGATGCTTCCATATAAATATAACCAATCATGGCTTTGCTGTTCTTGAGAAGAAGATTTTTAAAGAGTTTTCCTATATATTCCTATGTATGTGCCCATTGTGGCCCCACCCTACCCCCGGGGGTCATGATTGGAACGAACTTGAATCTACACTACCTGAGGATGCTTCCATATAAATAAGACTAATCATGCCTTTGCTGTTCTTGAAGATTTTTAAAGAGTTTTCCTATGTAAAACTATGATCGCCCATTGTGGCCCCACCCTAGCCCCGGGGGTCATGATTTGAACAAACTTGAATCTAAACTACCTGAGGATGATTCCATATAAGTTTCATATTTTCAAGCACAGTGGTTCTTGAGAAGAATGCGTGGCCCTTCATTTGAACAAACTTGAATCCCCTTTACCCAAGGATACTTTGTGGCAAGTTTGGTTGAAATTGGCCCAGTGTTTCTTGAGAAAAAGCTGAAAATGTGAAAAGTTTACAACGATGAAGACGACAGACAATGGACAAATTTTGATCAGAAAAGCTCACTTGAGCCTTCGGCTCAGGTGAGCTGAAAAGTATTTCAAAGGATATTGAAAAGGAATTGCATTGGAATATCAAACATTTAGAATCCTACAGGAAATATACCAGTAATCAAATAAACTACATCCTTAAGACATAGCGTCCTTAGGTTATGTTTCACATTTCTGCATAATTATGAATATTCAGAGTCATCTCTGTACTAAATATTCATTCATTCATTGATTTATTGATTTATTCATTTCTTTATTATTTTTATTATTATATCAATGAATATTACTTAAAAATTTCCTTATAGAAATGTTTTCAGGCCATAATGTTTTACTTTATACATGATCCAGTGTTTGCTGGATTTGACATCCTGACTCATAAATAACCTCATCATTGCTTTGCTTTCTTTAACCCCACCCCCACCTTAATATCTGTATGCAGACCTGCCTACCCTTCCGCTTTTGGCGTAATTTTTCCGTTTTTTACCACAAAATTACGCTGTTACGCCATGAAAACTAATTCTACGCTTTTAAATATTTTTCCTAAACAACTTAGTGAAAGGCTAACTTTGGAGTAAAAGTAAAGCCTTTCCTAAATGAAAATGAGAAGGTAATTAATACTAATTAATAGAGGGTTTCGGTTCTTCACGATATGATTATTTACGATACAAACAACATACGTAATATACCTTGTAGTTATGCTTTTTAAACGGGTGACATGCCAAAATTAAGGAAAAAAACTTTTGAATGATGTGTGCAATAAGTAAAGTCAGTTTAATTTTCAATTCGGTTTATTCTTACATTGCTTAGAACAACATAGAGACAAGTAAATGTAAGAAAAACAAAAACGAAATAGCGGAATAATGTAGAATTTTTATTAATATGGAATTGAAACTCTGAATTATGTGATGTGCTAAAATTTTTCCAATCGTTCATTAGGAATGTAAGTTAAATAAGTTTGATATGACTGCATTTAGGATACCAGTTTAACAACAAAGGGACTTTTTGTCTATAAATGATTTGAACAAGAAACATTCATGCTTGCTTTGTTCAATGATGTACAGTTTCAGGTTTATTTAGACAATACAGTATCATTGTAAAACACCAAACTAGGGAAACATAAAGGATTACGCCTTTACCTCTGAAATTCCACCTAATTGAGTATTGAAATTACACCCTCGCAATGAAAAGGGTAGGCAGGTCTGTGTATGTGTTTCTCACTTTTGACTTTAGATATTTCAAGAACTTAAATGTTTATCAAATTTTGAAGTCCTGTCAAACCAAAGCTTCAGGAAATTGTTCAAAAACTTCGATTTTGTAGAAATATTTGATGTTTTTTGATAAGCCCTGGTATGCATGTGGTTTTGCTTTCAAGAATCTTGTGACCATGTACAGTTTACACGGGCACTTGCATGAAAAGTCACTGCCTTAGAAATTTATTTCAGTCGCACCAGAGTACGCTCCATTTCATTCTGTGTGTGGCGTGAAAGCTAGGAAATGAAACCAATTCTGAAATATGGAACAAGACTTCTGTCCTGAACACCGAACATTGAAGGAAATTACACTGTAACAGCCAGTGTGTGAGGGTGTGTTTGAGGGGGTGTGTGTGTGTGTGTGTATGAGAGGGTGTGTGAAAAAAATGGTCTATCATAGATAATTCAAACTTGACCTGATATTATGTACATTACAAACTAAAAATAATTCACACACCCCTCATTCATTTCACTTATTGTTCCTCCCTATTATTTAGATTATTGTTTCAGGAGCATGCATGCATTTTTTGATATTCATTTCCAATTTCTGCTACAATACAATTATTACCATGAGCACATAATCCTAGCTTATGCCTACTAGACAGTGTAGGCATTTGTAAGATATATTGTTATTGAAATTGTAATATTTCAGATGTTTGATAAGTTTAGATTTTTCAACACAGACCTCTGCATTTCAAATAAACGGGGAAAAGAAAAGCATGATTATGCAAATGTTTCGTTAACGAATGTTCTAAAGGCATCTTTTCTAAAAATGTGGGTAGCCCTGAAAAGGGCTTTTTTAAATTTTTTTTTAAGCGTAGACAGTCTGCCTGGAATGCGAAGACTGCTTATTTCTTGGCGGCTGCTTTCTTGGGAGTCTTTGTTTTCTTGGCCGCTGCCTTCTTGGGGGTCTTGGCCTTCTTGGGTTTGGCTGCTGCCTTCTTTGGAGACTTGGTGGCTGCCTTTTTCTTGGGGGACTTGGCTTTCTTGGGTCCGGCTGGTTTCTTGGCTGCTGCCTTCTTCTTTGGAGTCTTGGCCTTCTTCTCTCCCGCAGGCTTCTTGGGCTTGGCGGCGGCCTTCTTGGGCTTGGCTGCCTTGGGTTTTGCTACCTTTTTGGCTTTAGGCTTCTTATCGGTCTTGGATTTGTCTCCAAGTTTGAAGGAGCCACTAGCGCCTGTGCCCTTTGCTTGCTTCAGAGCACCTTTCTTAACTCCGCTCTTCAGGGCCATTTTCAGGTGGGCGTTGATAGAGTTAACATCGTTGCCCACTTTGTAGTTGGCCATGATGTACTTGAGAATGGCCTGTCGAGATGAGCCACCACGTTCTTTCAGAGACGCAACAGCAGCGCTAATCATGTCGATGTACTTGGGATGTGCAGCAGGTACCTTAGGCTTTGCGGCCTTCTTCTTGGCTGGGGACTTTGCTGGAGGAGCAGTATCGGCCATGGCTACTGACGAGTGTAAAAACGTCGGCTTACTTCTCAGGAACTGTGAACAGTGAAATACTCGGGTCACACGCACTTGCTGTTTTTGTTTACACTGAGCGCGGACCGCCTAGAAAACATCCAGTTTGTCGAGACGTTTGTGTTTTGTTCATGGATGTGTGTTTCAATATGGGTATTTGCATCCGCGCTGCAGCTCAAGGAATGAACTTCACCACATATCATGAGCAGAATCCCAACCTCTACATTTCTCTCTATCATTCTATCTATTTACATTTTAAGAGCGTTCTTACTGTAGTGTTTAAATTCAGGAAAATAAGCCTCCAAACTCTCATGTTTGAATTTCGGGGTAGGATTAAAGCTAAAAATTTGGCTTCAAAGGACAAAATTCAGGGATGATTTCTTTTATTTTTTTATTAGACACATTAAAGAATGCCATTTGGATCTCCCCGTCTTATAAATATCATCAGTTTGCCCTCCAATTCACAAAGACTGTGTACCGTGTCACACCTGCCTATTTAGACATGCAGTATAGACGACTGATAGACAATATGGGAATTACTTGTTCTTAAATTACTAATTTCCGTTATTATTGTTGTTATTTTCTTTAATTATATTCTTTATTTTCTTTTCGTGCTTGTGCGTTATGCTGACACGTTTTCGCATTTCCCAAGTGCATAACGTGTAATTAATTTGATACTTTTCATACTCAAGCTATTTATTTTGCAGGACACATTGTTATATTTCAGGAAGTTGTAAGAACTTGTTTCCAATCAATAAAAAAAATATTTAAAACTAAATGAAGCATAATTTCCAGGCATATCTATAAACCCGTCGAAAAGCGTCGAAACACAAAACTTTTCACAATGTCATCTGCGTCGCTGATATTTTACCTTTAAAAAAAAAAAAATCATGCTGTTAAAATCACTCCCCGAAAATCACAAACTAACTCCTTAGGATTCTGCTCTTACACGTACGAATACTGTACCTGTATTAAATGGCGCTGTGTATCCAAATAATTTATACAATAAATGGCCATAATATAAGTGAGTCCTAATTTTATTTTTACACTATTAATTTCAATGATAAGAAATTATTGTGAGGTAAAATTAAGCCCGATTACCATGATTCAGAATTGTTCAAAATTTCTTTTGAAGTTTTCCGATTTTCCTACTACTATGCATAAGGCCATCATTAAAAATATCTTTGTTTCCCCTAACCCGACCCTAAAATCTCATGTTGGGTAGGTATAGGTTGGTAAATGGGTTTTTTTTTTCTGACAGCAGCTTTGAAATACATTCTGAAATTTAATCGAATAATACCTTTATGAATAAGAAAAGTACAAAAGAAAGAGATTTTTAAACAGTATATCACACTGATGCAATCTCAAAAGCAAATTTTAAGGTAAATGAGTTCGCAACAATTATTTAATAGATCTTGTGAAATATCTCGTGGCATGCAGTGTAAATTTGCTGAAATCGAATATTTCCAAATGGACAAAATTCTCAAATACTCATCGATCTGATTTTTCAAACCTACTACCAGTTTCCAGTGCTTACACAGAGAAAATACTCTTTCAAGGGTCTTGCGTGGCACAGTGGTTCTAGATCATTTCGCTAAAATGAGACTGTAAAAACCCATAGGTCCAGTGTCGCAGTAGATGCTTTCACGAATTAAAAAAGATCCCTTGCTGCTCAATTGCCATAAGTGCCGAGTACAAGTCAAAATTTGGAGCCCTCCATCATGCAGGCAAATATTACATGTTGTAGTCCCAACAATTCTCAAAGGGATTTAAAGCAAACAAACAACCAATCTTCACGGGCATAATTAAAGAAAAATACACTGGGCGTCTCAGCAAGCTGTACCATAGACCAGTTTTAAAGATTTCAAAACTTTTTGGAAAGAGTATTTCAAGAATATTTGATTGAATCAATTATATCTAAAAATGATAAAAATGCCACATCGAATGCTTTAGTCACGAAATTTAACCCATTCATTAAAAGAATTCAGAATTAAGAAACAAAGTTTGAGTTATATTTATCTGGATGAAATATGCAGACATATTTACAATTGTGAAATTGATTGATGTGTACACAGATACTTTTGTAAAATACCACCGAAACACTCTTGATTGAAGTATTATTATTAACGAAGTATTTCAAGAGTGTAGGATTCTAATAAATTAAAGATATAGATGTATAATAAGGATGATACGTCGCCGTTGTTTTATAAAACGAAATAACCCTCTGTGACCACATGTTACACCATTTTGTTTCAAACAAGCGCTTGAAAATCATAGTAGAACAAAATCAATCGTTCTGATAAAACCGCATTTTGATGAAATTGTATTTAATAAAGTTGATAAACAATTAAAAATATATATATATTTGAATAATCTTATTTAAAAAACTTTTCAGTCGGCGCAATTTAATTGGGTCGGTCGCGTTAGGGGAAACAAAGCTATTTTTTTATTTTGGCCTAATATGTGTATATTTTACAACGTATATATTTTTCATTTATTTTTGTTAAACCTGACATATATATCTATAGGTGTTTCAATATTGAATTGGTATTAAGGTAAGGAAGTAATTTATTTATTTTCAGCGACATGTGTACATCACTTGTTTTTTCACAAACAGTAAAAAAAAAAAAAAAAAAAAAAAGGGTACATGAAAATATACGTAATATTTAAATATATGCATTTTGTAAGTATACACCTGTGTGCTAAGATTAGCAGTGTCTGTTATTAAAAAAAAAAAAAAAAAAATTGGAAGATGTATATGACACCGAGATACATGTACATTTTACAATTAGCATTCTTACTTTCTCCATTTGATTAAAACACGTGTTTTCAAAAAACTTTGAGCGGTATTTAGAGTACAAATTAAGCACAGTGCTATAAAAAAGGAATTTCGTCTTCTATACCATTTCTTACCAGAATTTGTTTTAAAATAAACACAAGTTTGAGTAGGACCTAACAATAATAATATGTGGATTATTGATTGAACCATATTGAAATGTTGTTGTATGGTACATAACACGTGTCACTCTAATAAATCATTTGCTTAGTTACTATATACCTTTGATCACTGAAAACATTTCATCGTGACTAACATTTCTACCATGATTTCTTAACAAATTTGTGCCGTAAAAATTTCCGTTTTGCATTTGTTGCATGTGCAGTGAT